>NC_141535.1:225860000-225997500 GCF_021556685.1 Rattus norvegicus | reverse complement strand
GATAATTTTCTCTTGCAAAAGATTGAGAGTTACTGTTTGTTTTATATTTTAACTTTAAGAATTTGTACTAGTAAAGAAAGTATTTATCCTGTCTCAGTCTTTTGGCCCAACTTAATACTGTTCTTATCATTTTAATAAATAAAAAGCTTAAAGGGATTGTTATATTTATTAGACAAATTTTAAATCGGTATATTTTCTCTGGAGTATATGCTAATTCTCAAACAGTCTGAAACACAATAGTGGTAACCCTTCAAAATGATGTTAAATGTACTAGTGATTTGGTACATTTTTTGCCCCAGGAGTTGGTGAAGTACTGTATTTAATTTGTGTCTATTGGAATACATTACGAAAATTCTTATTTTCTTTTAAAGGCAAAATGTAATATTATTAGTTTACACAGGGAAAGGTACATTAATCCATCTGGTTAACTCCTTATTCCAAATAGAAGAACAATGTTTGCTTCAGAGATAATAAAATAAGAGAGAAAGTACACATCAGTCACACAGTGACAGATTCTGATACCCACAGACATCCAAATGCCCTTCTTCTTCTGTACCAGAACTCGGGATTTCAGCTGGTGACTGCTGATAAAATAGACATCTTGTGTTTCCAGTCTCTTTCCAACTAGTTTAACCGTGTCCATGTTGTGGCTGCTGAGTGACCAGCAGGGATGAGGCACTGACATGGACTCTTACCCCAAATAGAATGGACACATGCACCCCTCGACCTCCCAACTGGAAGAAAACGGTAGCACACAGTGAAACTACGGGTGAGAGGCCCATGTTGAAATTGACAGCCACCTGTCAGTTCTGCAATGTCCATGCCACACTACTGGACAGAAAGAAAAGCGAGTTTAACTCATTCTGTCCCTCTGTTATTTGTTGGGTTCTTTGTTATTATGGGTTCTCTGGCAATAAGTAGCTGATCATCTTATGAATTCTTGGCGAGATCATCTTGTGTTGCACTGCACTGTTTATTTCTCTTCTGTACCCTTGTGTCATATATATGTGCATGTACGTTTTAGGATGTACATGCATGTCAAACTGTGATTTAAAATATGTTTAATATATGCATATATTTATTATGACAGATTATAGACCAAAGTATTAAGAAGGACACACACATGTATGTATATATATTTGTATACATGCATGCACATATAAGCCTCCTTGTTTTTATATAGTGACAACAGAAGAAAAACTAAAATTCTATATACGATAATAAAGCCCTTCTATAGCTGTTCTTTATTGCTAAATTCAGCTCAGGATTTGCAGAAATCTGCATCTGTGTGAATATGTGCAGACATTTTCCTCATCACTGCTCCCTAACTAGTACAAGAACTCTTTACATCATATTAGCTATGACAGGTAATTAAGAGATGATTAAAAAATATAGGAGAAATGCTTAAGTTATAAGAAATCAATAAGCCTTTCATATAGCATCTAGAGTGTCTGAATATTTGATACCCATGAGTGTATCTCATGAATTCATTCCATGAGATTAATAGGAGAGACTGTGTTTGATTCCACAAGACATACAGTTCCCAACACATCATATATCATATATACATATGTATATACATATATATACATATACATATATAATTTCTCCTTGTTTTAAAAATTGCTTTCATGGTACAAGAGTATCAGTCTTCGACTTAACAAACCAAAAAACAGGGGTTGGGGATTTAGCTCAGTGGTAGAGCGCTTGCCTAGCAAGCACAAGGCCCTGGGTTCGGTCCTCAACTCCGAAAAAAAAAAAAAAGAAAAAAAAAAAAAAGAAAAAACAAACCAAAAAACAGAAGTAAAGTCAGTCACTTTGGTATTTACCAACTAATGCTAATAGAATGATAGATAATAGAAGCTTGGAAGCTGCATTACCAGGCAGACAAATTATTCAAATTTATTGTACAACTACACTATCTTCTTCACATTTATGCCTTAAAGATACCTGGGAAAGTCTCATGAAAAATGAGACTGGAAATGTCTCTGGACTGAATAGATCCATAGTCCACAGTCTAGAATATAATCACAGCATAGATGAATCCTCCCAATCCCCCTAAATTAACTGTATATCTGACTTTCATTGTATGATTTGAAAAGTCTGCATACTCCAAACTGCAAGATAGGCTATTGGATGCTTGACTTATTTCATGTAATTAACTTGAAAATAGAGGACACAGTCATAGATCTACAATATTGGTAAGAAATGATAACCTATACAATTCTAATTTAATTAGCATTTCCAGATATCCTGATAAATGCATGTTCAACAATGTCAAAGTTATCTATTTGTGTATTTGTGTACAAATTTCGGGTTAACTAACTGAGGTACTGTCATAATGTTTAGTTAGCTGTGAGTTAGTTACTATCCACTACTTATTTAGGAAATCAACATAAGAGTCTGCCCCCAGTCATGACTGTTAGCTACAAGGTCCCCAGTGTTAGCATTTCCTCTAGGCTCCACTCAACAGTTGGAAGGAGCCTGGCTTACCAGTAAGGACTATGTGGTTCCCTCTCCCTCTCTCTCTCTCCCTCTCCCTCTCCCTCTCCCTCTCCCTCTCCCTCTCCTCCCTCTCCCTCTCCCTCTCCCTCTCCCTCTCCCTCTCCCTCTCCCTCTCCCTCTCCATTTTTCCTTTTTCTTTCTGCCTCTCTCTCTTCCCACATGTCTGTAACCAGTCTCTTCACCCCCTCTCTCTTTCTTCTTCTTCTTCTTCTTCTTCTTCTTCTTCTTCTTCTTCTTCTTCTTCTTCTTCTTCTTCTTCTTCTTCTTCTTCTTCTTCTTCTTTCCCTCTCTCCCTCTCTCTCCCTCTCTGTTCTTCTCTGTCTTCCTCCCTCTTCTGCTGCTACCCCTCCTCCAGATCTCAAATAAACTTCATTTTATAGTAGGCCCATCACATGGCTTGATTGGTCAGAGGGACCCTTTTGGCAGGGCCCTGAGGCACTCCCCTCTGCCGATTTATAAAACACAATACCCAGTAGATCAACGACAACATGGATAGCACCAAATTATCCATAGACATGGTTTTTTTTTTTTTTACCTCATCAAATCAAGAACTTTTACCCTTTAACTTTAAAGAAAAGCCTCATCATGGCTTCAATTTGTCACATACAACTTGCTCTAATCAAAGTTCTTGCCCCTTGGCACTATTTTTAAGTAAAAGAACGATCCTTGAACACAGCAGTCAATGGGAGAGTTAAGACATTTACAACACGGTGAACAGTGTCTACCAGGCAGACATGCTGGGCGGAGATTCATGCACAGCCCACGGCAGTCAAAGCAAAATGGAGTAAGCCAGTGCAACACTGCACTGTGGCGCTGGAAACGCATGCACTTTAAAACCTAAATGTTTCTTTCTATGATTCCATTTGATAGTTTTAGACCACGCTGCCATGGGTAGCAGATCCACAAACAGTGAAACCATGGAGGAAGCGGGAAACGCAGGAGAAAGCATTTCTAAATTCTTTTGCAGGCGGGGCTTCTGAGTTCAAGGCCAGCCTGGTCCAGGACAACCAGGGCTACAAAGAGAAACTCTGTCTCGAAACAAAACAAAACAATCTAAATTCCCTTTCAATCACTCTTTCTTTCCTTATGTATAAAGATCTGGACAAATCATCAAACACATGGCTGTTGATGGATTTCCAAACATTAAGATGGGCCATGCTCATTCTACTGACTGCCTGTCTTCCTCCCACCCTCTCTCCCCCCTCCGGTCTCTCTTCTTAGGAGATGGGAGATGAAGGCTCTTCTCAGGATACTTAGTGTTTTGAATGCTAAAAGCTCAGCTCTGCCTGGTCACTACTGCTTTCTCGTCTTATAGCAAGTTTTTAGTTTTTTTTTTACTTTCACTCTGGTGAATGAGCCATCATAAAGAAGACTTGAGAGTAGATTAGTGTAAAATCTTCATAACCGACTACCCAACCACACATTCAGTCACTTATGTCTGTCATTTACCAACTGTTTACTTTCTCCAAACACAGGAAAGTCTTCTCACTCCGTGTTTGAAGGGGTCATATAGAGGTCACAGCTAACATCACTTACCTGGACCGTGGCCTTTGGAAGCCAGGCAAAAGAAATAAATATCTTTTCCTTTATGTTAAAACCAGCAAAACACACCATCAGGAATGTAGTCAGAATCCGTATCAACACTGCAATGCCAAGGGTTGCAACACAAAGGCCTGAAAGAAATGGTCGGGTTTTAGAAATAATGGGATGCTAGGAGAAATTACACTTCAGAATATTTTCAGTGGAATGACGGTAAAACATTCAATAGAAATAATTGTAAAACATCAAATACGAATCAGTGGCATATAACTGATGAAGAAATGAGTAAGTTCAGTCATACCATTGCTTCAAATCTTTTGCTTTATAAAGCCAGAATTTAATCAAACATATTTGAATTTTTTAAAAAGATTTATTTATTTATTTACTTACTTACTTATTTATTTATTTATTATGAGTACATTGTAGCTGTCTTCAGACACACCAGAAGAGGGCATCAGATCTCATTACAGATGCTTGTGAGCCACCATGTGGTTGCTGGGATTTGAACTCAGGACCTCTGTAAGAGCAGTCAGTGCTCTTAACCATTGAGCCATCTCTCCAGCCCCATATTTGAATTCTTAAATGGAAATCTAAATTAGATGCTGATGCTTCTGCCTTCCTCCTATTTTGAGAGCCATCAGGCCAATGTCAGTACATCACACACTGGGTGGCCACGACATTTCACACTTTGTAGCAAGAACACTTCACACTTTGTAGCAAGACCCACATTTTCCTCTGCGTTTATTTAACACAGCAGTTTCTCTCCACCTGTGGGTCAGAAACCCTTCCGGGTTGAATGACCCTTTCACAGGGGCTGCATATCAGATATCCTGCACACTGGATATTTATATTATGGTTAATAACAGTAGCAAAATTACTTATAAAAAAGCAACGGAAATAATTTTATGGTTGGGATCACTACCACATGAGAAGTTGAAGCGTTAGAAAGGTTGACAACCACTGATTTAGCATGGCTGTATTAAATGATAGACAGGGAGACAAGAGAGATGGCTTTTTAAGAAATGTCACATTAGGGTCTGGAGAGATAGCTCCGTGGTTAAGAGCACTAACTGCTTTCCAGAGGTACCGAGTTCAAGTCCCAACAACCACATGGTGTCTAATAACCCTCTGTAATGGGATCCAATGCCCTCTTCTGGTGTGTCTGAAGACAGAGACAGTGTACTCATATACATACAATAAATGAATCTTAAAAAAATAAAAGAAATGTGACAGAAAGGTTTTAGATTCTAAAGAAAACAAAATTGTAGATAGCATATTAAAAAATAGACCAGAGGGTCAGGTAGATGGGGTTAAAGAGCTAGTCCCTAAAGGCTGATGTTCCAAATTCAATCCTTGGAACACACTTAAAAAGCTGGATACATTGGCCTGCATCTGTTACTCCAGCACTCCTCAGATGGGAGGCAGAGACACTTCTGGCCCAGAAGCTTCCGGCCAGCTTGCCTGAGACACGCAGCACAGCGGCAGCTATGGAAGACTCTGCTTCAACAAAGGCCGAAAGTGAGAATTGAGCCCAGAGCCTCCACATCTCCTTGATACATGGGTACACCGTGTTCACATGCAACATGCTGACACACAGGCATGCGGTGTACGGGTTCATCCATGTTCGCATGCAGACACACCAAATACCACATCTATCTACATTTCTTTGGGATAAATAAGAATAAGGGGGAAGTCTTCACAATTCGGAGGGGGCAGGGAGAGGTGGCAAGGAACAGATTCCGGGTATGAGTGGAAGGCTACTGAGCTGTGAGGAGAGGACTGATGCTTGCAAAGTGAATAATTACAAGTGCAGTGCTGTCAGTCAAGACAATCTCAACGCGGTGCAGCCTGAATGCAGGATAAAGAACGAACAGCAAACATTTCCATCCCATGAGAACACATTAACAACTGCTACCTTTAAAATTCTAGTTCTTCATCAGAACAGGCTGGATGAACATCTTCACGTTGTGTGTGCATGAGCGTGTGTGTGTGTGTGTGTGTGTGTGTGTGTGTGTGTGTGTGTGTGTGTGTGTGTGCATGAGCGTGGTGTGTGTGTGTGGGGTGATTTATCACTTAGATTAGTAAGCATCATTCTTTAGGCGGAGACGTAGGTTAATCTTTACATAATTGTTGCGGTGGGGTAAACAAATGCCTCCTGAAGAGAATTCCGGAACAGGATTTGAAGGCAGAATCTTAGCACCAGAACCCCTGAGAAATTCTTACCAACCGTTTCTGCTCTGAGAGACGCAATGGATACCTCTGCTCCAATCAGGCCGAAAAGAAGAGGTTGGAAAACGTCCCAGGTAAGTGCAATTATCTTTTCCACCTCTGACTGAAAGAGAAGCAAAGCAAACTTCATCACTAAGCTATGATTGATTTGGGACAGGGATTTGAGATCTGTAAATGAGAAAGCAGAGGCAGCTGGATCCCCAGAGTTCAGTGGTCAGCCAGCGAACCTAGCCTAACGGGCGAGCTCCACGCTCTGAGGTGGGAAGGTTGGGAGCTCAAGAGCGGCCTGAACTACACAGGAGACTCGAAGCCATAATGGGATATGATACCCCACGTCCACAAAAGAAAAAAGGAGGGGGCTGGAGAGATGTTGCAGTGGTTGAGAGCACTTGGCTGCTCTTCCAGAGGTCCTGAGTTCAAGTCCCAGCAACCACGTGGTGGCTCACAACCACAATCAGATCTCTATGATCTGATGCCCTCTTCTGGTGGACCTGAAGCCACGGCACTCATACACCTAAACCGCGTGAATAAATAAGTCATTTAAAAAAAAACTAAAACAAAACGAAAAAATCAAGGCTAATAAGCTTAGGTTGCTTAAAGCTTTGTTACTCTGACCGCACAGTTGAGAAAAATGTGCACAATATAATTCAAACGAGCAACCCTCCGAAACAGCCAGGCGTGGTAGCACAGGCCGTTAATCCCAGTACTCCGAGGCATGGGGGCGGGGCGGGGGGGGATTCCGTGAGTTTGAGGCCAGCCTGGTCTACAAAGCAACTTCAGCCAGGGCTATACAGAGAAAACCTGTTTCGAAAAGACCAAAAGCAAAAAAGCCGAAAGGAAAGAATTTTATCAAAAAAAAAAAAAAAATCGTCGCGCGCAGATGACGTTACAGTGAAGTTCACCTTCTTGTCAGTCCACCTCATGCCTGCTAGGAAAGCCATGACCAACGTGCACAGTCCTCCTGACCCCGGGAAGCTAAAAATTACACTGCTGAACACAGCTAGCACAGCAAAGCCCAGAACCAGGAAGGCTCGCTTCCACACGAGGTTGTCCTGGAAGAAAGAAACAATACAAGGTGCTTAGCTCAATTATTTCAAATAGCCGATTTCTAACAATTGATTATTCTATATCTAGGATGAAAATGAATGTTGTACACACAATACTTCCTTTATTTGGGTTTCCAGTGCCATTATCAATCTTCCGAAATTTCAAAATATATATTCATAAATATGCATATATAGAAACATTTTCATATCCACATTTTCGATCTTAGAAAAATTAAGAGAGAGGAGGGAAGTAAGCTTTTGCTTCCCATTACGAGGAACTTTGATATGTTTTACCATGTTAAAATAAGATGCTGGAAGCCTTATCTGTTTGACATTAGAATTTAAAGTATTTGACACTGAGCTGGACTCAGAAAGCCATAATAAATGTTGATTTAGCTAAAAACGACACAACCCTCCCCCCCAAACTTGCATATCCTATTATTTTGTATCTGATATTGTTCTGCATTGGAACTTGAAATGTAGAGATCTTATCAGATTAGCGTTAGGAGCTCGTGCACAGCACCAATAAAGTACTCAATGCTGTAAACCTGGGGACCATTTTCTAAGTATGTCTTGCAGAGCCAGCTCTGAGGAAGGTGTTCTAGAAGGCTCTGCCATTGGCAATTAACGACATGATTTTTCTCATATTACTTCTTTTACCTGGTCCCTGCTGGGAAAGTACTGGATAAAAAACCCAAGAAGAGATCCAGTCGCCACACCAATTACCACCTCCAAGATGCCTCTGAAGATGTTAAAAACTGTAGACCCTGCAAACACATGGGAAGAAAAACTCCAGTCGGGACCCTAAATCCATAAATTCACCGGCTTCAGTCTAACATCAAGCTAAATCACATAACCACATGGAAGGGAATTCTTACAGACATTTCTTATGCCCTGTGGTTTTAAAAATTATTTTGTGTATGGGTGTTTCGCCTGCATGTATTATCTGTGTACCACATAATGCAGTACCCAAGGAGGCCAGAAGAGGGCGTCAGACCTGGTGCTGGAGTGTGGGGACATGTCCTGTGGGTGCTGGGGAAATCGAGGGTCTACTGGAAGAGCTGCCAGTGTTCTTAACCGTTGAGCTGTTTCTCCAGCCCCGTACTCTCCACATTTTTAATATAGACATGACTTTATTATCTGCTTCTAGCCAGATACGGTGGAGCACACCTTTATTCCCAGCACTCAGGAGCTCCGGAGAGGTAGGAGAATCTCTGAGTTCCAGGCCAAGCCTGGTCTATGAGGAGGTTCTAGGACAGCCAGGGGTAGACAGAGAGAAAAACTCTGTCTCAAAGACAAAATAAACCAACAGCTTCCATCTCTTAAGAAGAGGAAGCACATCGCTGGACAAAACTTTCAAAACCAGCACAAGGTAACCTTGATGCTTTCCGCAGGCTTATTTAACAATAGTTTTCTCAAGCCTGCCAAGTTATGAAAGACATAATCCACCACTCACAGCAGGCCTGCTCTTCTGTGCTATATGAAGAGCAGATAAGAGGGATGGAACTGGCTTCTGTGTTATATGAACAGAGGAGAGGAGGGACCGAACTGGTTGAGTTTTCAAGTTACAAGCACCGAATTTACAGCTCAGAGAAACGTAAGAGTCTAAGAAAATAAACCGTCTGCCCAATTCTTTATTGTAAAAACAATGAGCCTGAAACAAATTATTTGTTAAACTTCCCTAAAAAGGATTTTGCTTTGTGTGTGATTTAATCCCTTTGGGATATCGCAATGCAAAGGGCCATAGAAACTGTTTCCCACCATAGCAAGCAGGGCTCAGGAAATTTAATCAAGTCTTTGTTAAGACATCCTTCAGAAAATTGTTAAAATTGTTCTTCATCTAAAGCCATTTTTCTTTTCTGTTTATTTTATAAGTATGGGTATTTTGTCTGCATACCACATGTGTGCCTGCCAGAAGAGGGTGTCCTGCAGTTACAGATGGTTCTGCGCACCAAGCAAGTGCTGGGAATTGAAACTGGGTCCTCGGGCTGGAGAGATGGCTCAGTGGTTAAGAGCACTGACTACTCTTTCAAAGGTCCTGAGTTCAAATCTCAGCAACTACGTGGTGGCTCACAACCAACTGTAATGGAATCTGATGCTCTCTTCTGGGGTGTGTCTGAAGACAGCTACAGTGTACTCATAAATAATAAATAAATTAATTAATTAATTAATAAAAAAAAGAAACTGGGTCCTCTGCAAGAACAGCAAGTGCTCTTAACCCCAAATCCATCTCTCCAGCTCAAAAAGCCACTTTTTCAACTGTCTTGAGACAAAAGCTCACTGTGCTTTCTTATTGCTGCAATGAGCACTTCTCTAAAACCAAATCCCGACACATAATTTTACTTGGCAAAGACAGCTTTCTGGAAGGCTAATGGTGCACATGTCAAAAGCGCCCTAGTGGATGTGCGGGGTTTTGGGGGAGCAGGTCATTTGCCTCACAGGAGCAAGGTCCTAGGCCTATCTCAGCTCTATCAACTAAAAACAAAACAAAAGCCCATCTGGGATAATAGCATGATGCTCAAGCTATTTCAAGAAAGAAAGTGCTACATGCCGGGAGCGGTGGCACACACCTTTAGCCTCAGTCCTTGAAGGCAGAGGCAAGTGGATCTCTGAGTTCCAGGGTAGCCCTGTGGACAGAGGCAAGTTCCATGACGGCAAGGGCTATACAAAGAAACCCTATCTCAACCTCCCTTACTCCCCAAAAAATGTACTTTAGAATGTAACTAATATGTTTCAGTTTCCTGGATGGTAAAATGTTGTTTAAAACAAACAAAATTCTTGGGCTCGTACGTAAAAATTCTATGAGGAAATCTAGTCAGGTTCAAATTCAAAACGTCTGACAACAGGCCTTAGGGGCAGGCAGAGGTGACACAGCAAAGTCAGCCAGGAGGATGCACAAGCTGTAGAAAGCTCAAAGGGACTCCTCTAAGAATTCCTGTCAGCCTCTTGATCTTTCTTTTTTGCCTCCTCTGTGACCCTAAGGCAAACCCTGTTGCCTTGAAGCCATGGTTCTTAGTCATGGCTACACTAGTTTACATCCCCAAGGGTGCTCATTTAATTAGTCTAAGGTAATGGCTACATCAAAAATAAATAAATAAAT
The DNA here is from genome assembly GCF_021556685.1 of Rattus norvegicus. Classification (NCBI taxonomy): domain Eukaryota; kingdom Metazoa; phylum Chordata; class Mammalia; order Rodentia; family Muridae; genus Rattus; species Rattus norvegicus. The sequence goes on along the minus strand of NC_141535.1, from coordinate 225,987,081 downwards.
AAAGCTCCCTGGGTAATGCTACTCTACAGCTAAGGCAAGCAGTGGAAATATAAACTGCTTAGAGTCGTGTAGTAGAGTTAAACTGAAGGTGATTACCGGTTAGGTCTTCACAGGGAATCAGAACACTCATTAGTTATAGAACAAGAAAGTGCCATTGTGAAACCAGGACTTACAGAAGACTAACTTACAAGGGAATGAGCAAAGCTCGAGACAGGAGAACAGAAAACGCTCCGACTTTAGGATCCCACCCAGCCTTCGTCTCACCTGGACTGCTGTCTCTCCTGTGTGCTACTACAAAACCTCCTCACCCTTTGTGCGGTGCGGTTTCTACACTTAAACGCCCCTAGGCCGATCCGAGAAGAACTCCCCTCCCTGCCCTGTATCCTCCTACAGTCCTGTCCTTCACCTATAAGGGCAAAGACAGGGATAAGCAGCTTCCGTTTTGTAATGGCTCTGGGGAGGGATCCAGCATCCCCCCGCCCCACGCTCGTATCCTCCCTCCCACGCATTCCCCCCCTCCCCACGCACTGCCTTAGGTAATCATTCTGCAGTTTAAACACCGTAAGAGAATAGCCTGCTCTGGTCAGCTGAGACTACCTGTGGAAAAGGCCACACCCAAGCACGTGTTGAAGCCGGTGATGGCCAGGATGTCATCGAAGCTGCCAGCAGCCATGAGTAAAGTTGGGATTCCCTTTTCGACACCATAGCCTCCTTCCTGCAAAAGGAGCATTGAAGGCACCACAACAGCAGGAGACACAGCACCTACGACAAAACTAAGCAGCCGGATGTCAGACGCTGTGGCCTAGCTAAGCTCGAAACTCCTAACAGTGGCTCCGTTTTTCTATACTTTTACAGGTTAGGTTAGACTTTGGATGACTGCGGTCTCTTAAACAACCCAGAAACACCGAAGCAGAAACGCACAGGCAGAAAGTTCTATAGCACGCTGCCTTTTGAAGTATATCCACAAACGGTCTGTTTTGCAGTGACCTGCGGTAGAATATGTGAATCATGAGAAATATTGAGTTAGCACTGAAGTTAGGCCCCAGTAGGTGCTTTATATGGTCTGGAGAGATGGCTCAGCGGTTAAGAGCACTGACTGTTCTTCCAGAGGTCCTGAGTTCAATTCCCAGCAATTAAATGATGGCTTACAACCATCTGTAATGGGATCCGATGCCCTCTTCCTGTGGGTCTGAAGATAGCTGCACTGTGCTCATACAAATAAAAAAAATAAATAAATCTTTAAAAAGATATATAAATACATATATGTATGTACATGCACATTCATATATGTGAATTACCACGAGCATCTCAACTGCAACAGGGCTTCAGTTGGGTCTTGAGATGTGACATAAGACAACAGATCTGAAGGAGGAGGCTCTGAGTGACATGAGACAACGGATCTGAAGGAGGAGGCTCTGAGGACGTGGGCAGTGAGCTAGTAGGAGCAACCAGGTAACACTGGGAAGAGTTATGCTGTTATACCGACTATGCTCTCAACTCCCCACTTCAAGACCTTCACACACAGGAACTCATTTCACTACCACCGTGACACTATGAAATAGACACAAGTAAGGAAATGGAGGCATGGAGAGACTGGCTAACTGGAAATCATGGGGAAGGAGCTGGAATCTAGGTAGTGGCCCCGAGCCCTCCTTCTGACAGGTAAGAATATCTTCCTGTCCACCACATATAAATAGTAAATTCTTGTTATATATTTTTAACATATGCACGTCTCATAGCCCCCACGCACTGGACATGAAAACACCAAATCACAATGTCTGCTGAGGAGCACCGAGCTTCGAGCTCTTCTGAAGGCTCTGGGGTGGGATCCACCATCTAACGCCCAGGCCTGGGGATCAGGCATCAGGCATAGAGAAAAACAAAACAACAGCAGCAAACCCCATGGCTTCCTTGGAAGTTTAGTTTACTGTAACCACTGCAAAAATTAGCTACAGAGACACAAACTCTCTCTTACAGCTAAACTGTTTAGATGGTGCAGAAGCGCGGATGATGTATTTCATGGTGCTGGTGCTTTAAAACGGTGCTATTTTACACTCTCTTAAATGGAATCAGGAAGTTCCAAATGTCGTTTGATATTTTCAGATGAAAAGAATTGGAAAAAAAAAAAAGAAAAGAAAAGAAAAGAATTACCCCAGGATGAACCCCCATTGCCATGGCAACCCCATCAGGAAGTGTGAGAGAAGGGCAGACGCACAGGCCTCCACGATGCAGGGACCCATGGCCAGTCGCACACACACACCCTTCAGCTTCTTCAGGGCCTGAAAAACAAGAGCGGTCACACTGATATGGTCCCCGATGACACTGGACACTATGACCTCCGGCACCTTCTCAGACCATGCTTGGCCGTCATGGGTTCTTCAGCTTTACTCAGGCTTTTTGTATTCTTCGTGTCTGAGAGACAGTGTGCCCAGGTATCCCGCAGTACAGAACTATGGCTCCTCTCTTTAGGGGTTGCTATTTAAGAAGGCACGAGATAAAGTCGGTGGCCTCAGTTCATGAAACTGGTGAGTGTTGGGTCCTAGTTTACAGTCACGAGGCTGACTTCAGAGTATGCGCTTCTGACCTACAAACTGTCTGACCATTCATTTGACTTGTGGCGCATGGCCCCAAATGAGGCCAAATGAAAATTGTCTCCAAAGAACCATTCATGCATTCAAAGGTATACATGAGGTAAAAAGCATGTTCAAAAGCACACTTAAGACTCATTCTGTTTGCCTTAAGGTAAGTAGTTCCTTGAGTCAATATAGTTAGCCCTGCATGCATGTACAGGGCTTGACACACTTTGTCTCCTCATAGTCATCACCTCTAATTATGATTTTATCTGTGTTTTCCCCTCCACGGTGACATGGGTGAGAGCATCTGGACTCCCACAGTGGCCCTGCCTGGAATAATTCCTCCCCTTCCTGAGACTGTCGAGTGCATTCTCCACATTCATTTCCTGAAGCTTAATCATTATAAATACTTGTAATATGGGAAGAACATGTTTGGTATTCGATCATTAGAAACTCATGCTCCATACCTTTGAATCCAGACCGAGGCCAGCACGAACCAGAATGACAGAAAGGGCTATGCTTCTCAAAGATGACGACCACTTGTGCTGGATGCGGACATTATCACTGATGACTGGGACGTTCCTCAAGAGAAACCCAGCTAGCAGCATGCCTTGAATGGATCAGACAGGAATGGTTAAGGTTTGAAATAGGAAATACTTTTTTTTAAAAGCACTTTATATGTGACAGAGACTACAATGTAGACAGGACTCACTTTGTCTTTGGATGAAATAAGGTTAAATTCTTAATTTAAGAAGCACATATAGTAAAAGGATCAATGTAATACTTTATGCATAAAATGATTAGGATAGTAATATTGTCTGGATAACTGAATATAAAGGGGACATACAAAGTTATAGCATTTAGAGGGAATGATAATCAAATCCTCAATAAGACAACGCTTTAATCCAATTTCAGTTCAGTTGTCCCTGAGTACAAACACCTCCTAGAGTTATTTGCAATGTCAGATTCCCTGAGCCATCAATAAAAAATAGCTACTGACATGGATTCTGTATTTACCGTCACAGAAGACAATTTAGTAAGATACTTGTAACACACTTTGCAAAGGTTCAGAAGATAATTATGGTAAACAGACAGTACCCTGCCACGTCAGAGGGTGCCTCTTCCTTTGTTCACAGTTCACTGACTGCCTTCATTATTTTATACAAGATGAGGAACATAAAATCAGTTGAAGATGACTGTGACTTCCTTATACAATGGACAAATATTAGGAACTACAGTATGGCAACAAGCTTTCAGCCCCCAGAGGAACAAGACTAACAATAGCAACTGATGAAACAGAAAAGACAGGTGTACAAGGCATCCGGGAGGGGAGGGGGTAAATGGCTTAGGCAAGTGTAATGTTTCTGGTTCAGAAAGTGGTTACATAGAAGGCATGAGAAGTTTCATATCCTAGCTGTGGATAGTTCAGTGTAACTAAACCTGGGTCAAAACTTAGGCCACAAGTACATATGAAGGGAAAGATTCCTCTGTCAGAGAACTTGAAGCCTCTATTTTCCATGCTTTCTGTGATACCCTTTTCATACTTCGTCTCCATAAGTACCACACCTCACACTGATAAACTCTTTTACTAAAGTTAGGATACTGTATAAAAATAGAGACAAGCCAGGAGATAGTGGTTCATGCCTTTAATCCCGCACATGGAAGGCAGAGGCAGGTAGATCTCTGTGAGTTTGAGGCTAGCCTGGTCTACAGAGCAAGTTCCAGGACAGCCAGGTCAACACAGAGCAATCCTGTCTCAAAAAAAAAAAATCAACAAAACACAACAAAAGTTTCCCTTCATCTCCAGGACAGCAAATACTGAAATATTTTATTCCTTTATTTCCCAGACTAGTCTTTAAAACTCATTAGCTCTGAGGAAATCAAGAAGCATTTAATACTTACCAAGAAGAGGAGGCAGAGGAGGCAACGTTGGAAACTTAATGAGTCCAAAAAGTTTACCTCCGGTGATGGAGCAATAGAAGAGGATTATAATTCCAAACAGATTTCCTCCAGGAAGACATTCAGGGCCCGTAATTGACCAAACCACGGCCCATAGGAGAACAACCATGGTACCTAAAACCCACCAACAATGAAAAGAGTAAAAATAAATAAATACACACACAAAAAAACCAAAACGCCTGGAAAACTACATTTTATATGCAAGCTTTGATGTATTCTGAAATTATATTTAAATAAAGATAAATCCATATACAAATGTTTATAACCATAAGTTATAAAGGACACAAGGAATGTGAACAAGTAAATGATTACCAAACAGGTTAAGAACCAGGGAAGCAGGTCAGCCATGGTGGCACATGCCTTTAATCATAGCATTCTGGAGGCAGAGCAGGCAGAACTCTGTGAGTTCGAAGCCGGCCTGGTCTGTAAAGTGAGTTAATATTACAGAGAACAAACACTGTCTGTGTCCTCTTAGCAGAAATCTGAGAATATTTGAACTCCAGTTATACTTCCATATTTAGTTCTGCCTTGAATTAAATATTAACCACCACTTCTTTTAGAGTCAATGTTTGCTTAGAATTATCTAACTTAAAAAAAAATAAAACGCAGTCTATGCCTGTGTTATCACAGTGAGAAAGTTAATTAACACAGCGACCAAACCCAATGCCTCCTTTTCCAAAACCTCAAAAACACTTTCCTCAGAGACGTAAGCCACTGTTACAATGAAATGTCCAAGGCATTTTCAGTGTTTTCCAGGAGAGTATACAAGCTATGATGTCTGTAAGAATGTCTTACAGAATGGAAGACACAGCTTTCCAGCTGCTTAGTATGACTTCGTTAGAGCATTAGCTGAACTTTTTAATTATTCCCCAAGTAGACAGTTGAGAGGTTTTCTTTATCCAGGCTAAGACCTCTCTGAAGAGTTCCCTCTCCTTTCATTCCCTACACCGAAATACGAGTGTGAATGGTGTTTATGTGTGCATTGTAAGGTATGCCTAGATCAAGTTTAAATTACCGATTTGTCACTTCTGACTTTGGGAGACGGAACTTTCACGTAACAATTGCTTCTTACGGGGAGCTTGCTTGTGTTAAAAAGATGCAGGAGTGGATTACGGAACGAAGCCATCCACCTCAGAAGGAGAACCAGAGGAGAGCAGTGAGCGCATGCTTGTCTACCAGGAGCCCTCATTTTCCAGGAATGTCCTGAAGAGCTCTGTTTTAAAATGAGGTCTCGGTCCATTAAGATAGCTCAGTAGGTAAGTGCTGATGTCAATAGGACAATGTACCTGTAGCCCCAGTGCTCATAGGTGGACATAGGTGGGGATCCCAGAGCAAGCTGGCTAGCTAGACCAGGCGAATCAATGACGGAGTGCATTCAGAGCGTGCGTTCTTGATATGGGCACAGACATATCACAGACCAATGCCTCAGAACCGTGGAGTGGCAAAGCCTTCTTCCCAGCCAAGTGCAAAGGCTGACAGTCTAGCTTTCTGCCACGGATGGTCACCGCCTAAAGATCGCTCCCCTAGAGACTGATCCCACTGAGGTTTGCTAACCCCGTCTCCTCATTCAGCTGTGTACGATATCCCTGATGCCCTGTGTGTCTGTGTGTAATAATCCCTCTTCCATGTGCAGCTGCACATAACAGACACACCGAGCCTCCCATGAGCCGCAGCTTCTCCATCGGAGAGCCCAGTCCACCTGATCCCAGCTTTTCATCCTCTTCCCTCCCTCCCCTCATCCCACCCCCACCCAGAGAGGTCAATCCTGGTCAGGGTTCCATGACCCAAGGTATTCAAGGAGTGTTGCGCCCAGCCTCACATATGTAGAACATGATAGAAGAAGACTTAACATCCACCTCTGGCTTCCATACACACATGCACCCTCATGCATGGGAACATACACACATGCACATACAGGAGCATACAGTGCCACAAAATCCTTTTTTAAAAAGATAAAAGTAGGGGTTGGGGATTTAGCTCAGTGGTAGAGTGTTTGCCTAGCAAGCGCAAGGCCCTCGGTTCGGTCCCCAGCTCCGAAAAAAAGAAAAGAAAAAAAAAAGATAAAAGTAAAAACGAGACCTCAAATCACATTATTCGTTTTGACACATTCCTCAGGCAAAAGGTATATGTTTTTATTATAAATGTTTTAACTAGCTAGGTGTCATATTTTTGGTGGTAAAAGTTAAAAAAATAATATAGAGGGAAGAGAAAGTATCAAATGATGAATGGCCTCTCAGCTAGTTCGTGTACTGAAGCCTGGTTTTCTGTGTTCCTAATAGTTTAAATTTTTTTCCACACTGATTCAGAATCTCACTTTCCCAACGAAAACATGCACCACCTAAAGTATAACATATCATATTTTTTTTCATTGTCCTGGATGAAAATGAGGAAAAGTTCTGTGAGAGCTCCCTTCTGAAGTGCAGCTCTAAAAAGACTGAGCTCAGGCTGGGTGGGCGCAGACCTGCAGTGCCAGCTTTGGAGAGGCTGAGGCAGGAGGACCATGTCCTGACCTACAGAGACAAGAGACACAAAGCAAAGCAACAATGACGACAACAACAACAACAGCAGCAACAACAACAGCAACAACAACCAGACACACAAATCAACGTCAAGTGGACTGGAAATTGAGAATTGAGCCTTGGTTTTCAGGAAAAGATGGACAGAAAGTTGTAAGTATACTGAAATCATGTTTTCATTCTCAACAGCTTCCAAAATTGTCTAAAAATGTGCCTTCTAGACAATTTGCAACCCCTCCTTTCTTGTATTGGACAGCTAACCTACACTACCCTCAGCATGCGTGCCCACACACAATCGTACACACACCCTCTTCCTTTGTGAGCAAAAAGTCCTATCCCTGATGGTGAACATCCATACAGTCACTGAGTTTCTCACACATTTTAGGTTACTGCCATACACTAAAAGACAAATTTGTCTAAACTGAAACAGTGTCCAACAAAAGTCAGGATAAATCCTTCTCCCTCACCCAAATCCTCAAAGTCTACAAAGAAATGGGTGATTTACCCACTTAGGTTTTTTTTTTTTTTTTTTTCTTTCTCCCCGGAGCTGAGGACCGAAACCCAGGCTCTACCACTGAGCTAAACCCCCAACCGCAAAATGGGTGATTTGCAAACCAAGACTCTTGTTCAGCACCAGTCACACTGCTTCTGCTCTAATGACGCCAACACTTACATAACGCTTCTCTGGTAATGAGACATTTACCAACAGTTTCTTACTGGAGCCTCACTTACGGTGATTGTGTTAAATTATCCAGAGACAGAAGCTCTCTCATCTCTGCTCTTTTGCCTCAAGAAAGTACTGGCTCAAATGTGACTGCAGACACCTATGAAGCCACAGTTTGAGAGTGGGAGCTTTTTACCTCCACCCCGAGTGACTGCACCGAGCAGAGCCACAACCAGGTCAACTGCTCTGCCCAGCCGTTTTAACTTAAGACCAGCAAATTTCTTGTTGTCTTTTTAACCGCGTGGCTTCGGAAACTCTCACTGTGACATCCTCTCTGATCGTTTTCTGAGTTCATCCCCGCCGTACACACACCATTAGTTATCACTCCGGCCAGCCGGCCGTGTGGAGGGCAGGCCAGGAATCGCCTTGGACTCTGCAGGCTTCTGGGTTCCGCTAGTGAGTCCTGGGGCTTTTTCTCCCCGCCGGTCAGCAGGTTACTGTCTTCCGTCGGTTCATTTCCATCTGGACTTTTGAGGTTCGTGACTCTCTCCTCCTGTATGCAAAACAAAATTTTAAATCTTCAAAACTTTATTTTCACTTGTCCTTTTGCTATCGGCTTATCAAATATTAAATCGAATATCAAATATCAAATCAAATTGCCTTTGTTAGGATCAAGGATAACAACTTATAAACACACAACTTTATTGCTGGCAAGTCACCTAGTACTTGGAAGAAACATTGAAGAATATTTAACCATAAATCCCTGTGTTTAAACTTTTAAACCCTCATGTCACGTAAACATAAAGTTACATGGTTCAATACCAGGCCCCAAAATTGGTACAGTTAGGACATGATTCAAGATGATGGCAAGCAAATGTATCAAAGGGATTTAAGAAAGGGGAGGAGGGAAGGAGAGAGAGGGAAATAATGCAAGGAAGGTAAGCACACAAAAATCCTACGAAATGTGGTTGTCAACCACGCTCTCACAACCCTTGGGGGGGGGGGCGAGGCGTAACTATCTTTTCACAGAGGTCGTGTACTATCATCAGAAAACACAGATACTTACATTACAACTCTTAACAGTAGCAACATTACAGTTATGAGGTGGCAACAAAAATAATTCTATGGTTGGGATAGAATGAGGAACTGTATTAAAGGGTCTCGGCATGAGGAAGGTTGAGAAGCACTGCTCTAGGGCTTAAGCCAAGAACGCAAAGCACAATGTCTACCAGCTTCCCAGCTAAGCTCCTTGGTGGCTGGTCTTACCTGAGGTTGGCAAAAGAGCCTACAAGATTATCTACCCTGACCTATATCAGCATGGGGGTTAAGCATGAGGAGGGTTTTTCTCTCCTCTTTTGGAGGCAGGGTCTCACCAGGTAACTGGGCTGGCTGCACTCTCACGATTTTTCTGCATCTCTGTTGGGAGAGCTGGTATTTCAGGACTGTGTCACCTGGCCCTTCCAGGAGGATTGTGAGTTACCTCACTCTGATTCTCTCAGTTTGGAAACTGTAGTCCTGTGCTTGAGGAAACAGCGGGGACTTCCTGCCTTTGACTGGAGACTTTACCTGCAGTTCGTGATGTCGAGAAGCCGCGTGAGTGGTTCCCAGGGGTGGCTTTGAATACTGACATTCAACTGTCTGATCTTCATCCTCCATATCTTACAACTTCGAAGATTCGAAGTCCAGAGAGGAGGAGCCAGGTCTGGTCTGAAGGGAACACAGCACAGACAGAGCACATTTGAAGACTGTTGGAAGTAGATGAGTAAATTCACTTTTCTTTCCTTAGGACCCGGAAGGCGGACCCACAGTGAGCGAGACGGCTCTCGCCTTTCCGGTGCTGACCCGTTTTAGAGCACAGCATATTACCTTCATTCTTATCTGGTTTTTGGCCGCTCTTGAAATAAACCCTTGTTGGCCTATCACATCCTAATTCCTTTCCCATCATTCTTTGAGGGTAAGGTTTTGAAACGCACACAGAACTATATCACTGCTAGATTGCCCTAGCTAATGGGCCGACTCCACAAGCAAGGCTGACCTCTCAGGTAAGTTTCCAGTGTTGACACCAGAGCTGAGTCACCAGAGGAAACCTCTTCAGATCCCATTATTTTCTGAGAGAAGAGAGTCACTTACTCCTGCCTTGTCTACATTTCTGTATCGTGACTGCTGCAGTAAGATTTTCCCATGGGGAACTTTGAGTACACTTAGAAAAGAATCTGTACAAAAAAAAAAAAAGGGAAAAAGGGGTTGGGGATTTAGCTCAGTGGTACAGCGCTTGCCTAGGAAGCGCAAGGCCCTGGGTTCGGTCCCCAGCTCCGAAAAAAAAGAACCAAAAAAAAAAAAAAGAAAAAAAAAGAAAAGAATCTGTGCAATTTTAAGCTTTGGAGAGAAGAAAATTATATGGTTTGCCTTGGTGGTAATAGCTTTCTTGGATATATTCTGCGATTTTTTTTTTGTTTGTTTGATAACTTAATTCCGCTCGCCACAATTTGAGATCATTTTCTGCTTTTGTGGTTTTTCAGAGCAGGTGAGGAGGCACCTGGGGATCTTTTACAGCAGTTTTCAAATATTTCTAAGTCAGAATTACAGCCTCGAATGAAACAAAATCCTTAAATTGAACAAATGGAACAGATGACAGTGGGGCCTGCAAGATAATACTTGTCCTTCTCCAGAGTCAAGGGAGGTGCCGTTGAGAAAGTCTCTGTACATGTACTGCCCCTAACATCAGGTGTTTATTAAACAAGCCTTCCATTCGTCAGCTTAATTTTAAAAACCAATCTAAATGCTTAAAATTACTTCATGCACTGTTTAAATGGACAGGACGGAGCTATAAAGTTGCAAACGTCAAGTAAAACATGCTTCCTTCTATGAATTCAATACTGCTAAAAGAGCTCTACACAGGCAGAGACTAGTCAGTCACTTTCCTTACTTTTCAGATTTTGTTTTAAATTATGGTATGTGTGTCTGTCTGTACACATTAGTGTACAAACCCACGGAGGTCAGAAGAGGACATTGGATCCCACAGAGTTAGAGTTGTGGACAGTTGTGAGCCACCAGGTATGGGTGCTGGGAACCTTAGCTACGCCTCTACTGATGTGAACACCATGACCAAGACATCTTATAGAGGAAAGCGTTTCATTGGAAACTTGACTACAGTTTCAGAGTACGAGGTCATGATGTGGGTGTGGGGGTGGGGGTGGCAACAGGCAGGCAGGCATGGTGCTGGAGCAGTAGATGACAGCTCCCAGCACATCCATAAGTTTCAGACAGGGAACTCTCTGGTCCCAGCAACCCGGTAAAATCAAGACTCAAAAAGCTTTTAATTTAGCAATCAGATTCATATGTTAAATTCTCAGCCCACAATACGTCCACACAATAAACTCACAACCAATTGATAAAGATATAAACTGCCCACATAGATAAGATAAATTGACCTATAGAAATCCGTCCCTTAAGAAATATTCATAACTACCTGTGGCCATTTAAGGCCACGTGGATCTGGGTGGTCCTTCTTGGTTCTTTTTCTCTTCTTCCTCTTCCTCCCCCACCTTGCAAAAACTTTGTCCCCGCCTTACTTTTTACTATCCAATTACAGGCCTCGCCTTAACTTGTGCCTCCCTCCCTTGCATATAGACATTAACCTACAACGGCATACTTGGAACTAAGAATTTGTTTTGACAAAATAAATATAAACTTGTTTTGACTTAAAGAATGCTATTGTAACAGGAGAAAAATATTTGCACCGTGAACAACCTAATATGTTTTTGACTGAACAAAACAGAAAAATATTTAGGTGAAAATGAGCAAAATACCCCAAAGCTGAACACATGATGAGCCTGATGAACCATGCACTGAAACACACAAAGTATTTAAGAACTCAAACTAGACAATGGCCCCTCGGGATTGCACTGCAGTGCTCCAGATACACCGTATCTCAAGCCTCTGTTCTGGTTCCCATCAACAAAAAACTTTGAGAATGGAGTTGGCGTGGTTTTGGCTTCCCTGGCTTCCTATACATCAGCCTGTCAGTGCTAGGTGCTGGCAGATCCCCTCAAAGACCTTCTTGGATTTTCAACAGTGCCATCATCCTGCCTGCCACAGTTGAAGGACTTCAGTGCACACATGGATGGAGCCTGCATGCTCTGGAAGTGTTCTAACCAGTGGAGCCTTGTAACAGTTCTCTGCTCAACCAACTGCTCCTCTCTTGTAGGTATAGTGCTTTTGGATACCCTGTAAAGGTTATCTGTGTATTGTTCAAGTGCTGATTTCTCTGCTCTCCTATCTTGTTTCAATCAAAACACCACATTTTAATGCTTAGGTCAAAAATCTCCTATCTCAAGTTTGTGTAAATACTTCTTACCATTTATTCTCTGCCTTGTCAATAAAAGCTGATCACCCAATAAATGGCTGGGCAGAAGAGAAAATAGGGGCAGAAATTTCTGCCAGTCAGGAGAGAGGAGGTTGGAGCAGGAACATGAGGCAGGGGGTCTGCAGGTACATCTGCTGTGGGGAGGAAGAAGAAGTTCTGAAGAGTTCACCTGGACAATGGAAGCCCTGATTGTAAGCATTGGGAGGTGGCATGGGAGGATGCTATATTAGCACAGACAGTTAAGGAGGATCAGTCAGTGAACTGCCCAGATATTGAGGTGTAGCTTGAGATAATACATTTTTGTTTCTCTGTGTGGTTATTGGGGATTAGACACCAGATTAATTTACAGTTTGCATTCATATTAAAAATTAATTTTATCCCTTCTTGGCGAGATGCTTTTTGACATGACTGCCATGACCTTTATATTAGCATGACATCATAAGGAATGTTTGTGTGAATAAACTAGGCTTTTCTGAAAGGCAATCGGTGTCCATCCTAATAGCTCAGTGTGTCACAGCCAGCCATGCTCTCTGCAGTTGCTTTCCTTGTTGTGCCAAAACATCCAACATAAACAGCGTGAAGGAGGAAGGATTTATCTGAGCTCATGGCTTCAGAGGCGTCATGCTGCTTGAACGGCAGAGTCCAGGTCTCCTATAGCAACTGGGAGGAGAGGGAGGGTCGGGCAAACGGGAAAACAGAGTGAAAGGTGAGTGTGTGTGCAGGAGAATACAGCGTGCGTGCATGCGCGCGCACACACACACACACACACACACACACACACGAGAGAGAGAGAGAGAGAGAGAGAGAGAGAGAGAGAGAGAGAGAGAGGGAGGATGAGGAATACACAGGAATTGGCCACACTGAGATAGAGCTTGTAAGGCTGCGTCCCAATCACCTGCGTCCTGAAAGCACCCCGTGTCACCTTTTTTAAGTACCTCTTGATGCCATAATTTTATGACCCCATCAAGCGACCAGGCAGCTTATTAGGTTAGCTATTTTCTACTCTCCTAGGTAGTTCTCAATCCAATAGTTGGCAATCAAGATTAACCATTACATTTCTTACCTGTGATACCAATAGGCCAATGTTTAATGGGGGAAATCTTCTTGAGAATTTATAGATACTGCTTGATAACATTTGCAATATGATAATAAAAGGCACCTATTTTTCCAAAGTTCACCTTTTGGAACTTAAACCAAAAGGGATATCAGTAAATGGTATAGATTCCTAGGATGGGATTACGTCACTTTTCGAAGTGATCCATTCTCTTGAATAGAATGGTGCTCTTTAAAAGAGGTTGAGGGGGCAGGCACCGTGGTGGTACACTCCTTGCCTGCTTGTTTGTTTGTTTATTTGTTTGTGACAGAGCTTCTCTGTGTAGCCCCAGCCCTCCTAGAACTTGCTCTATACAGCAGGCTGGTCTCCAACTCTGACATGCCTACTTCTGCTTCCTGAAGGCTCTGACTAAAGACATACCCCCCACACCCAGCTAAAACACACCTTCAGTCCCAGCAGGAGGCAGAGGCCAGTAGATCTCTGTGGCTTTAAGACCAGCCTGATCTACACAGAGAGTTCCAGGACATCCAGGGTTATATAGACCTGTCTCAAGTGTGTGTGTGTTTGGGGGGGTGGTGCACTCAGTGTGAGTGTGTGTGTGTGTGTGTGTGTGTGTGTGTGTGTGTGTAGAAAAAGAGGCTGAAGGAACAGCTCTTGTCATTCCCTTCTGCAATGTCAGGTAGTGTTGCCCCTCCATCCTTTTTTTTTTTTTTTTTTTTTTCGGAGCTGGGGATCGAACCCAGGGCCTTGCGCTTCCTAGGTAAGCGCTCTACCACTGAGCTAAATCCCCAGCCCATGCCCCTCCATCCTTACAGCAGATTCTGTATGAGGATGCAGCAAGAAGGTGCCAGCTTGTAAACTGAGAGCAAGCTCCCACCAGACACCAAATCTCTTTGAACCAGGACTAGAACTGTGAGGAACAAATACCTACCATTATACTAATAAATGAACCAGCTCGTAGAGTTTGTTACAGCAGCCTGAAAGGACAGACTGTTGGGATGGGGCGTATCCATTCATGACCACTGCTGCTCCTTAAGGATCCTACAATGAATGTCCTACACTTGGTGGTCACCCATTCAAGTGCTGAGACAGGAGGTTCTCAGACGCAGATATCTGTTTTGTTTGTTTTGAGGAAGCTCAAGTTAGCTGGCACTTCGTTCAGTATCCTCTTGCCTGACCTTCCTCAGCATGCCAACATGCCAGGCTCCCATATGAAGTTTCTATGTGGAACAAATATTCTACAACCGCGTTCTGCTGATCAACCCAATTTAATGTTCACATCTCCAGAGGTTCCCTACTCAGCAATGAGGAATTCAGGCCAGGACACAGAGGAGGCTAAAACTCCTCTGAAATGGCTAGGAATGCTTCCCTTTGTGCGAATGGTCTTCTCTAAGAATTCTAGGTGTGTCACTCACAGGAGGCCAAGCTAACAAAGGGAAGTGCTACACTATTTGATTTATTGTTCTGGTGATTTTGTGGACTTAATAATGTAAAACACTGAGATATAAAATATAAGAAAATGGGGCTGGAGAGATGGCTCAGTGGTTAAGAGCACTGACTGCTCTTCCTGAGGTCCTGAGTTCAAATCCCAGCAACCACATGGTGGCTTACAACCATCTGTCATGGGGTCCGATGCCCTCTTCTGGTATGTCTGAAGACAGCTACAGTGTACTCATAATATATAATAAATAAATAAAATATTTAAATATATATAAGAAAATGATAGCAAAGGAAGGGGGGATCTGATTCTTGCTACCCTCTATTCTATCTTCCTTCCAAAGGCAACATTTTTAATTATTTAAATTTAACATATGTACCAATATATGGTATAAATGTGGCTTACTGCATATTTAAAAGCCACTTGATCAAATGTGACAGTGGATCTCTTGCTTAGTTCTAGCGATAGAGTCAGGATTAGTCTGAATCGGTGTCTATGACATCACTCTTTTTCAGATTTTGGTTTAGGGCTATGAAGGGTTCAAGCCAGTGATACATATATTTCTTTTTAGTAAAAGGAAAGAAAGGAGGAAAAGCTTAAAAGTTGGTCTTTAAGCGCCTATTGTGTGGGGGGAAGCTTTAGTTGATGAAGGTTCCATGTGTCTTGGAACCTTAGCAGCCAGCCTTCACTCAGTCATGGAGAAAAAGTCAAGACTATAGAACCATAGAGAGCCCACATCCTAGAACCCTGAGAGCACTGAGCTACTGAAAAACCTAGGCCACTACCCCTCTTCTGCCAGAAAGGGAAATAAAATAACAGTTTTCAAGGGTGTTTTGATAAAAAGTAACTAAATCCTGCTACTACAGCCAAGCCATTTTGGAAACTACAACAGGTTCATTTGCCTCAGAGCCAGCTCTGAGAATTTCAGGTGAGAAGCCATGTCAAAACACTTTTGGTCAACATCTGCGAAAGCTTCATCACGCATTGTAAAATCTCGATAGAGAATCCGTGGTCAAAACACCAGGGGAGTCATGAGATGCCGGACTCAAACCCTGGAAGATGATGCCATATGTAAAAGGAACCAGAACAGAGCATTTCAGACAAAGAATCGCAGGAGTAAGGATTACGTGTGAACACTTGTGATAGGAATTCTATGTGCTATATTAACTAGGATATAGCAAGGTGTAAAATGTGAGCACTCTGGGGAAATGACCTCTAGCCCTAACCCCACATTCCTGTATAACAAAAATAAATAAATAAATAAATAAATAAATAAATAAATAAATAAATAACCAAAGCCCAATCGGAGTTTAGGTTCAGATGGTTCTAGGGTCCATGAACAGTTCAGAAACCACTTCAGGCATTTTTAAGCAGAAAGATATACTAAAAAGGGAGTTAGATAATCCTAAGGTTTTTGAAGTGCTAGAAACTCAGGGTCTAGGCTGGGTCCTCAAGGATGAACTCCAGAACACTAAGAACTGACCATTAAATGTTCTATTTTTGCCACAGGCAAGAGTTTCCACAGAGCGTGTGAAATTCAAGAACATGTATTATATCTGCGATTAAAGATGCTGGGATCTGGCTGTCCTTTGCATAGGACAAGAATGTCTCTGTAGTGGTTTGAATGAACTCTGGAGGCTCAAACATTTGCATACCTGGTCTCCAGTTAGTAGAACCCCGTAGGAAGGATTAGGAGGCGTGGCCTTGTTGGAGAAGGCAGGTCACTAAGGCCTGTATTTGAGGTTTCAAAAGCACAAGTCATTGCCAGTGTGCTCTGTCCCTTGGGGTATTTCGTGAGAGTTCTCAGCTACTGTCCCAGCACCTGACCCCCTGTGGCTGCTGTGCTCCCTGTCATGATGATTAATTGATTTTAACCCTCTGAAATTGTAAGTGCGCCACAAACCTCTTCGTTCTAGGAGATTCCTTGGTCATGGTGTCTTATCACAGCAATAGAAGAGTAACCAAGACAGTGTTCGACTACCTCCCTCAGCTAAGTGTTGAAATAGTGTTTCATTCACTATGTGGCCCAGACTGGCCTCAAGCTCTCATTGCACTGCCTCAGTCTCCTGGAGAGTGGGATTACAGGCCTGCTCCACCGTGAGTACCCCACTCACCTCCCACTCTCACACCCCCAACTGCCTCCTGTCAACCACAAGAGAGGGGACTTAATACTGAAAAACCGAGTCTGCAAGTCTCAGTGGACCAGGGCCCCCAGCACCAGCACCCTTGGAACTTCAGGCATATCATCTGCTTGCTAAACTCTAGATGTGTGCCCAAACTCAGCCACAGGAAAATCTATGGACAAGAATAAGTGCAAGAAGTTAATGAGTGTAAGTTTCCACATTCACACGGAAACTTCACATGTACGCCCCAGGCCCCAGGCCCAGGCCATTATCACTAACACCTTTGGCTTATTCTCCTTCTCCTCCTCCCCTCCTCCTCCTCCTCCTCCTCCTCCTCCTCCTCCTCCTCCTCCTCCTCCTCCTCCTCCTCCTCTTCCTCCTCCCCCTCCTCCTCCTCCTCTTCCTCCTCCCCCTCCCTCTCCTCCTCTTCCTCCTCCTCTTCTTTTGACGTGGTCTCACTGTATAGCTCTGGCTCTTCTGGAATTCACTCTGTAGGCCAGGCTGGCCTCAAACTCACAGAGATCCACCTGCTTCTGCCTCCTTACTGCTGGGATTTAAGGTTCGAGCCACTACATCTGGCTCATCTGGCGCTTTCTTTCTTCCTTTCTTTTCTTTTTAAATATTTATTCATGATATAAATATATGAATATATATTATTATTCATGATATGTATGTGTGTGTGTGCGCGCGCGCGTGCGCGCGCGCTCTCTGTCTTCACACACAACAGAAGAAAGCATTAGATCCCATCAGAGGTGGTCGTGAGCCCCTGAGTGGTTGCAGAGACTTGAACTCAGGGCCCCTAACCGCTGAGCCATCTCTCCAGCTCTCTTTCTGGCTCATTCTTAATTCCTCCTGTGGGGATCCCAAAAGTGCTGAGAAGAGAATTGAAGGGGTTGTAACCTTAAAGACTTTTTATGTCAGAAAGCATATAACACGTCCTAGTCAGTGGGCTGGTGAGTTTTTTTGTTTTTTTGTTTTTTTGTTTTTTGTTTTTTTTTTTTGTCAACTTGACATAAACTAGAGTCATCTAGAAAGAAGAAATCTAAATTGAGAAAATGCCTCCATCAGATTGGTATGCAGACAAGCGCGTGGGACTTTTTTTAACCAATGACTGTTGCGGGTGGGGGGGCAGCCCACCGTGGGCAGGGCCAGGCGGCTGTGGTCCTGGAGCCTATAAAAAAGGCAAACCAGGGAGCCATAAGGAGCAAACCAGTAAGCAGCATTCCTCCACAGCGTCTATTTAGGTCCTGGCTTGAGATTGTCTACCACAAATTCCCTTCATGATAGACTGGGAGCCTGTGATATGAAATAAATCTTTCCTCCCCAGGTAGCGTGTGGTCCCGGCGTGGAGCACAGCAACAGAGGTCTGTCACTTTGCCACATCCCCCAGAGCAGTGTGCCTGCTCCGACCTAACGTCTTGTCCCAGGCTCGCTCTGATCCCAGAGCTGCATTCTGAACGCCTGTAAGGCGGAAACGGCGTGCAATTCACTTTTGTATCTCCTGTGCCTGCTTAGCTCAGGGAAGACATGCTCAGTGTCTGCTGAACATTCAAACCTTTCATTCAGAAATGAATCGGTAATCCGGCGCCCATGAGAGGATCATGCCAGCATCTGCTAAGGGGCGGGGTCCCCTCAGAGGAGTGGGTCTTTTAGGGAAAACCGAGTAGACCTGTGCCAGGCACCTCCTCCACGATGGCAAGCTTCTTGCCATCAATGTTTTGGTGAAATGAATCTCACCAGAATCTGGAGCAAGAGCGAGACAAGCTGATGCCTGGCAAGTAAAAGAGCAGACATCATGCTGTCCAGTGTCTAGACCCAAGATTCTCAGCACCCTGAGGGGCTACCCAGCCCAAAAATAGAGCTAAAACAAAAGCAAGAAAAAACGCCGCTGAACTACCTATAATTCTATAATTGTCACACACACACACACACACACACACACACACACACACACACACACACACACGCACGCACCCGCGCACACACCGCGCGCGTGTGCACACACACCCCCGCACCAGCTATGGCTCGTGGGTTGTTTGCTCGGTGCTACTCACATCTTTCCTGACAGTCTCCCGCACAGGCCACTCGGCTTCCGTTGAGTGGGAACCGAGCCCGGGTCTACCGAGGCGTGCTAGGATGGGGAAGCGCTGTGGCTGGGGGGCTGCGGAAAACCGGGAGGTCCAGCGGCACAGGGCGGGACGGGGCGGGGCGGGGCGGGGCGGGGCAGGGCGGGGCACACTCTCCAGGTTCAAGGCTCTGCTCATTCAGCCAGAGGGAGACCCTGGCCCATGCGCCCCAGCTTCCCGCAGCCTCTGGCGGGCCTCCCCCCTAGGAGCTTCAGGCTTGCTCACTGTTCCTAAATTCTGTAATCCCACGCCAACTCCAGGACTCTCAGTGTCTTCTCACCGGCCTTGCAGAGGTAGGATTCTTTCCTTCAGGTGACAAATGGCGGAGTGAAACCTTGGAGCAGCCTCAGTCACTGTGAGCCTCTTCTGTTGTTTTACTGTAACGGTCCCTCCCATCAGACTTCCAGTTTGGTGTCTTTCTTTCCTGCCTCCCTCCCAACCCCCGTTTAAATGGGAGTTGGACTTCGTTAGGAGATTTTAACATAGATTTTTAAATACTAGGGGTAAGGAGACGAAATGCTTCCGGCAGAAAGACGCGTCCAAGTCCAAGTAGGGGTTTATGGGCATCTCAAAGGAGAGTTGCTCTTATCCCTTCCCTGGTTTCACTCTTTGAGCCAGTGCTAAGTTCAGTCTTGGATTTCAGGCATGCAAGTGTACTAGGCAAACTTCTATCCCAAACAAAAATCCTCCGAATGAACCTAGGCTCTAGCCAGTACCCTTTCTCAGAGGAAATAAAATAATTTTCTAAAACAAACTCATTTTCTTTCTTTCTTTTTTTTTTTTGTACAAACTCATTTTCTAAAACTTGCAAAAATTTCCATTCTCATTGGCTTCCTCTTCCTGCAGGACTAAGACATATTTTCTGTTTTTTCCTCCATTGGTCATATGATGTTCATTTGATATGTCTTGATTTTATTGGCATGAGTAGAAAACATTGAACTTTTTGGCTGGGTTCATTCTGGTTTCATCACTTACAATGTCTGAGCTCTGACAGAAGTAACTGAACGTCTCTTGCTGATGGAATCTATGCTGTACAGTTCACTGTGTTTAAATGAGTTCGTTTGTTTTTGAACGAGTTATGTGTCCTGCTCACGACATACATGAATTTCTACTCCTTAATTCTCTAGCCAGCTGGAGTGTTGCAAACGTGGCTCGAGCAGGTCTTACCCTTCTCCCCATCCCCTCTGCCCTGCTAAAATCCGTCAGATTCCATTCCCAAAGCTAGTCACCAGGTCTATTCCCTTATTTGGCCATTTCCTCCTAAGGCTGACTACCAAGGTCCAGCTATTCAAGTATTGAGGTCCAGCAATCAAACACCCCCTTTGATCATGTAATTAACATGCCCAATTAAAATTAAACACTTCACCCTAACATGCAGTTTCCCCTGTACCTTGTGCCATTTTCCTATGGGCCACGTATCTCTCCTCTCTATCCAGAGGCAGTCCTTTGTCCTCTCTCCCTTGTCCTTTATCTCCTGTCTTTGTGTCTTATTCCCTGCCCTCTGTCCCTCTGGGGCAAATAAATCTTTGTGCTGAGAACTTGGTCTTAGAGATCCTGAGCAGATACTTTTCCTAATAACGTCAGTGTTCCATTCATACACTAGATAAGAAGTTACAGCATTTTGATCATAATACGAAAAAACAACAACAAATAAACCCAAACACAAAAAACCAAACAAACAAAAGTCAAGGCATTTAGCCCAAATCCCTAATTTCATAAAGTGAAGAACTAGCCAGGCCTGGTAGCACAGGCTATATTCCACCTCAGTACCTCAGCACTCCTGAGGCAGGGGAAGGGTGATATAAAGCTATCTGTGAGAGGCTGACTTCCGTAAACAACGACCAGACAACTAAAGAAGAACCAGGGCAAGTTGGGTGGCTGGGTCAGTGGAATCCCTGCTCCTGGAATCCCTGACCAGAGCCCTAACATTACCTTATCATTGGAGTCTTTGGCAAAGCCATCCCAAGCACCCTTTGTTGTGAATTTCGACTCATATTCATCAACTGCACCCTTTTCAAAATGGAGTTAGCCTTTCACTGTGAACCCTACAATTATCCTGGCTAATGTGCCTGAGAAAGTCTCTCTGAGAAAAGGCAAAGTAAGGAGCTGGTTTCAATATGGCCTTTTGAGGTCACGACAAAACAGCTTACACACACAACCTTAAAGCTGAAAGAAACCACGTGTAAAAAAGAATGCTACAGGGTTATCATTTATAAATTCACATGAGCTTCTTCTAGAATAATTTGCTTAAATTTCATTTGTCTCAGAGCCTGATAGAGCTGTCTCCTGAGAGGCTCTGCCAGAGCCTGACAAATACAGAGGCAGATGGATGCCCATTGAACTGAGCACTGGGACACCAATGGAGGTGTTAGAGAAAGGACTGAAGGAGCTGAAGGTGTTTGCAACCTCATAAGAACAGCAATATCAACCATCCAGACACCCAAGAGCTCCCAGGGACTAAACCACCATCCCAAGAGAACACATGGAGGGACCTATGGCTCCAGCTGCATATGTAGCAGAGGATGGGCCTTGTAGGGCATCAATGGGAGGAGAGGCTCTTGGTCCTGTGAAGGGTTGATGCCCCAGTGTAGGGAATGTCAGTGTGGGGAGGTGGGAGGGAGTAGGTGGGTGGGTGAGGAAGTACCCTCATAGAAGCGGGGGTCGGGTAGGGGGGATGGGATATCAGGTTTCTGGAGGAGAAACCGGGAAAGGGGATAACATTTAAAATGTAAATAAAAAATATCCAATAAAAGAAAAACTTTTCACTTGTCTCCTGTTACTGACTTGCTTATATTTATGCAGAGCCTATTTTCTTCTTTTTCTTTTTTTAAAGACTTATGTATTTATTTCATGTATGTGGGTACACTGTAGCCGTCTTCAGACACACCAGAAGAGGGCATCAGACCCCATTACAGATGATTGTGAGCCACCATGTGGTTGCTGGGATTTGAACTCAGGACCTCTGGAAGAGCAGTCAGTGCTCCTAACCACTGAGACATTTCTCCAGCCGCAGAGCCCATTTTCAAATTCATGTGCTCTTAACTTGTTATCCTGGAAACCAGTGAACAACGTCTCTGAATTTAATCTACAGAAATCCTCTCAAATTGACCGTATTGCACGTTAATTATACATCCTTAATTCCATCTTCGATATAATTGCTGACTTAAGCAATGTCTAGACAAAGAAAGTAGCACTTGATACGTGGTAAACACTTGGCCATTTTTCTTTACGTAACAAGACGAAATGTAGTTACAAGGCTAAATTCTCCTGTTGTGACATCAAAGACAGCTCATCTTTATCTGTGGTGTGTATTTATGCTTGTGTAAAGATCTCGTTAGTATCAGCATAGGGGACAATGCAGAACTTTACAAAAACATTCAGTTTTGAAAGCTGAAGTGAAACTGGAAAGGAATTCTTTTCTTTACCAACTTCTTTTGTTTTCGTACTTTAATTTTATTTGTTGCCATAAACTAAGGTGGCCTTCCAAATTTCCTGTGTTACAAGGTGAATCCCCACTGCGATACTGGTCTGAGGTAGGCCTTCCGGGAAGTAATTAGGTAACAGAAATTTCTCTCTTGTTTGGGACGAATGCCTTACAAAGAGACAAAAAGGCCTGTGCTCTTTCTTCTCTGCTTCTCTCAAGTGAGGCCACAGCACTGTGACCCTCTGCACACTGGCAAGGGACCCTCCCTAGATGTGGTATCTCCCAGCACCTTGACCCTGCCTTTTCGCCTTTGCACAGTGAAGCAAAAGCCTCCCCCGCCCCAAGCCATAGTCTTTTGTAATAGTTATCTGCTATGCAGTAAGATCTCACAAATCTTTGCTTATTTAAAAAAAAAAACTACTCTTTTGCCAAAAAATCAATACATTTTATTTGATTTATTTACCATGGTTTCAGAAGAGACGAGAGACTATTAACGAGTCGCTCTTGGGAACGACCCTTACAGGGCTTGTTTTCATGAGTGTCACCCAGGAGAGATGCTCACCCGGCCAGTTTGCTTTTCTCTGTGGCTAGGGAGGGCCTGTCTTCCAGCAGGGATCCATGCACTCACAGACTCCAACCGCCATCGATGACGACAGGGGTGCCAGTCACATAGGCTGACTATAATGTCAAGCACAGGAGAGACAACAGGTGGACCAGGGTGCATTTTGAACATTTCTTATGTGAGATAATAAAACTTTTGATCCCCATTCTAACAAGAAACCTTAATTGAATGTAGGAAAAACAAACAAACAAACAGACAAACAAAAAGGTGGGATGGTTTGGAATAGCCGAGCTTCCCGTGATCTGGGGCAAGTGGCCTTTTGATGGCTTATGAGCATGTCACATGCTACTTATGGTCTGTTAGGGGTGTCATAAAATTGAGGAGAGATGATATAAATACATGCTAAAACAACTCGTTTTCATTTTGAAAGTCACGGCCATTCAAAGCTAGCTAACTTTCAGACCACTAATGCATGTTTAAAACCCGAGTCAGCCACTAGCTAGCCACTAACTAGCCATGCTAACGATGGGGAGAGCAGGCAGTGCCTATTAATTGATTGACTCAGGGAGGCACACGAACTGTGTTTTAAACATTTATATAGGCAATCAGTTTTTTAAATATTTATTTATTATAGATAAGTACACTGTAGCTGTCTTCAGACACCAGAAGAGGGCGTAAGATCTCATTACAGATGATTGTGAGCCACCATGTGGTTGCTGGGATTTGAACTCAGGACCTCTGGAAGAGCAGCCAGTGCTCTAACCACTGAGCCTCCTCTCCAGCCCATAGGCAACCATTCTTGCACTCCGTCAACATGTCACACTATATTATATTATGTTATTATAGTCCACACTAGATTCAGATGCCCAATTCTGTACAACACTAAAGGCTTTAAAATAAATTATTGGCTCATGTTTGTAAACATTTCTGTTTTGCAGAGAACTAATCCTGAAGTTGTGGTAGAAGTTTAAAAATATCTTAGTTTGCTTTCTGGACCTGACACGGTCCTTGAACTCACGAATTCATGGTGGCTGTGGCTACCTGAGAGAGACTTGAGATCATTAACACTCCGTCCTGGATGAGGGAGGGGCTCATAGAGCCTCATTGCTAGCAAAAGATATAATGGTCGTTCGTTAATGGCGGCTGGGGGAAAGGAGTCTTCTTCAGTGAGGTAGCCACCACGGTCATCCATACTCCTGCTGGAGAAGGCAGCCCTAGGTACACTTAGTCACTTTTTTAAAAAGCTGTGGAATGAGAGGAGGAGGGAGACCTGTTGGGAAGAAAGGAGTGATGGAGACAGAGAGACTCATGGGGGACAAATAGGCTCAAAATCCATCATAGGGGTGTATGACCCTGTCGAAGAATGCAAAAATTAAAACAAGCTATTCACTTAAAATGGAGACTAAGCTCTCGCGTTTGTATCCTTAGTTTGACACTGATCTAAAAGCTGCAGTCATGCAGAGGCAGAGGCAAAGACGTCAAAGTATGAGGACATTTTTCAATTAAATACGTGAAGACTGGTACGTTTGCTTCAGTGATATTTACCTAGCAATTCCGTAGCTCCTACAAACTGTGGCTAACAGTCCCGTGGGGCCGTATCTAAACCTTTTCAACCTTTGTGTCGGTCAGAGTCATCAACTACACGGGTTGCGCCGCCAAGTTACTGGGAAGAGGAGCTAGAATGCGAGTAACCCCCACCCAAACGGAGCCTATTGGAAGGGACGGAGACTCTCGGGACCCCAGAGGTAAACAGACTTCACACATTTGGGGAAGCTAAAGCAGGAGATTCTCAAAGGCTCCTCTGCCCCAGCTTTATGGAGGTGGACATGCTGAAGGAGATCACCCACCCCAAGGAGGGCTTTTCCCATGATGCTCTGCGTTTGAGCCGTCCTGCTCTGGTTCAGAATCCCAGCGAACCTCACTGGTTCACCAAGGTAAAGACAGGTGCGGTCGTGGCTCCTGCCTGTTGTGGGTTCAAAACAAAAGCGCTTTTATGCTCTGCACCTTGTAAGCGTTTGGGCTTTATCAGTCGTTGCATTCACACTAGCCACTGGGGAAGAAATGGGTTATTAAATAGAAATAAAGTCAAAGAGACCAAATTAGGCATTTCTCCACGATGACAAACAAGATAAGGAAAAACCACGGACCTCTCCAAACAGGTCACTAGTCCTACCAACTCTACCCCCAAACACAATTAACCTGGTAACCTGCTCATGTCTCTCCTTCCACTCTCATAATTGAGAGACTTTAAAATTACATTTTGTTATTATGTGCGTGTATGTGCGCATGCGTGCATGGCACTCTAGTGACTGTCGGAAGATAACTTGTCGGGAATCAGTTCTCTCCATTCACCGTGTGGGTGTCAGGGATTTTATGTCACCACGATTGGCAGCAAAGGGTGTTTACCCATGAGTTATCTTGCTAGCCCAGGAGGTTTTTATATTTAACCAGTATGTCCACGACTGTCATTTTAAAAAGCACATGTCTCAGAAGGTGGTGCGCTTTAACGTTTTCCTGGATTTTTCACGGGTGCCGTGATGCTGAGTCAGGAAAAGCTGACTGAGGATGAGCCGCTGTCACAACAGTGGCTTCTGAGTAAAGGAAACCACAGCTTATCCTATCACGTAGGCGGAGCACTTTGGCCTTATACACTGTAGAGTCACTAGACTGAGAAGAGAAGCAGATGTGTGTTAGCCCAGGGTGACAGAAGTACAAATGGAAGGGAGGCTCTCACCTCATCTGAGGCCAAGTATACGCAGAGCAGGGCGACCTCTTCTGCAGATGCAAACCTTCCGGTCTTCTGTCTGTTTAGGAAAGCTTTCAGTGCCTATGACCAGAGACAGTTCCATATAAGAGATGTGGGCTGGCACATGTGTGCCCTTGTACCATTGTCAGGGGACCTGGAGTCGGAGGGACCTACAGAGGAACGAGGGCCATCAGCTGAAGTTGCTTTGAGATTTCCAACCATGTTACCCAAACTAATCATGATACACTGACATCCATGGATACTTTGACAGGTAAGAAAGCCTCTGGGGCTGGACATGCGGTCACACAGTTTCAGTTCCAATGCTTGGGAGGCAGAGGCAGTGGATCTGAGTTTGAGGCCAGCCTGATCTACAGAGTGAATTCCAGGACAGCCAGGGCTACACAGAGAAATCTTGTATTGAAAAGTCGAAAACCAAAACAAGAACAAAATAAACAAAACCAGAATGCCACTAGGATGCCCACTGTGGTCAAAGCCAGTGCGTGATTGTAATATCAGCATGGGAGCTGAGGCGGGAGGCCACAGACGCGTAATATTAAACTGACCGTCTCGGCCATTCTAAGTGCACAGCTCAGGGGTAATAAGTCCATAGACACTTAGTGCCACTGACCACAAGCTCCCGGCTACTGCTTTTCATCTGGCAAGTGAAAATCTCCATTGAGCAAGCAGTAACTTTCCCCTCCCCCAATCCTTTGTTTTCTCTCTAGATTCATAGATCTATGAATCTGTCTAGATAAGGAACAGGGCATTTAAAATTTTTTTTAATTTTAGACAAAATGTTTGGACACTTTCAAACTGTTAGATGCTCATACCTCTTTGGGATCATCTCTGGCTTGTATTCTTTCTTGCAGAGATGGGGTGTCAACCGTTCCTAAACCAAAGGAGACATTCGATGTGGTTACTTCAATTGACAGGGGAATTAAACCTTATATTCAGCGAAATCTTTGTCCTTTCTCTTAAATGACACTCTGAGCTCTACCTGCCTGACCACTAAGGGTAAGAACTTTTGAAATTACATCAAAATGCTTTTAAACATGCACACACACACACACACACACACACACACACACAGAGTGGTTCTCTGTGACAGCAGGCTGGGACTCTGGGTGAATTAACCCACTCTCTCAGTGACACACAGTCATGCTATTTTTCCCCCCTTATGACTGCAACCATTCTGCTCTATTGTGAAGTTCTCCATGGGGGATCCTGGGCTCCAATTCATGGCCATAGACTTAACCTATCTGCATGCTTTCACTGGTTTCAAATATGCTTTTTAAACTACTGTTAAAAGTTCTAATAAAAACACTATTTTTCTTAAAAATAAGAAGGATTAAAAAGTTAAAACCCATTTAGTACCCAAGCCCATACAGCTGTCTGGACTTTTCCTTAACTCAAGTACTCTGTAAGTTCTCTGTGGAACATTGGGTTTGTGTTTTGTTTTCAGGATAGCAGTACTCTGGCGAATCACTTGTTCTCTCTGTGCATATAAAAATTTTAAGGCACCCTCTTGACTTTGTGGACCACCCGATTAAGAAGGCCATACATAGATCTGATCTCCGTTCGGAAAATGTTTCCTGATTCTGGGCCCATTTGTCATTTTCTGGAGAGATGGAGAATCTTCAATCAGACTCTGCCCCCATGTAGAACCTTTTCCTTAGGTTCTCCATCATGTCCTGACACACACGCACACACACACACACACACACACACACACACACACACACCACACACACACACACACACACCATTTTCTCCTCAGCTGATCCACTCTCTCCATTAGTCTGCATCTCCTCATTACTCCAGAAGAGACATTCCATTTAACCAATTTACAAAATCTCCCCTGTTTTGCTTGTCAATAGCCTACTTAGAGTCCAAACTTTTCCCATGTTCACTTTGGGCTGACCATAACAGTCCTCAACATCCTACAGCTCTAAGTGTTAAGTGGGTGTCATATTTTACATGTGGCTGGCAGTGGTAAATATTAAATGCGAGCTAGTGCGAATCCACGTCCTGGTGTCTGCTGTGCCATGTCTACACATCTGGCTGGATATGGTGACTCACAACCGTTGGCATTAAGCCATTCTCTCCTCCTGGGATGGTCTCCATGACTCACAGCCAGTTCCTTGTTCCAGAGTTTGATTTTCCAAGTCCTACGAAACAACCACATATTCTAGATCTTTTGCCAATTTTTTCCCCTGCTGGCCAGTGCCACCAAGGTCAGGTGTAGTCAAGTGTGGACAGTGAGTTTTAAAGATTTATTTATAATATTTACATACACTGTCTTCAGACACACCAGAAGAGGGCATCAGATCCCATTACAGATGGTTGTGAGCCAACATGGGGTTACTGGGATTTGAACTCAGGACCTCTGAAACCACTCTTAACCACTGAGCCATCTCTCCAGCCTGAGTTTCCTTTTTCTCAGTGTTACTTGTGGCTTTGATGGGACTGAGCATCCCAGTCTCTGCAGGGCAGGCATGGTGGATGGTTAATTGTTTCCCCTGGGTAAGTCTGTGGTTCCCAGCCTGAGAATCCAATAGAATCATCTATGGGACTTCCCAAATGACACACAGCTTTCCTACCAAGACATCCCCAATTCCTGCATGCCCATCTGGTAGACATCAACCCCCCCCCCCAACTCTGGCTGTGGACTATCGAAAACCTCAGTAGAGCCAGGCGATGGTGGTGCACATGCCTTTAATCCCAGCACTCTGGAAGCAGAGGCAGGTGGGTCTTTGTGAGCTCGAGGACAGCCTGGTCTAGAGAGCAATTCAGGACTACCAAGGCATTTTGGTGGACCCCTACTGTCCTATGGGACTGCCCTGCTTTTCAACTCTCCACGGACAAGGTCATCATGGTCTTGCTTTCAGAACAACAGGTTCTGGAACAGTTTTGTGTCTCAGCCACTTGAGTCTAAACCGTCTCGCACATGCTGGATTTTAAATCCTTCATATGAAGGCTTCTTCCAGTGACTTGGAACCTCTGTCTATCCAAAGCTATACTGCTCTCTTAAGAAGGCCAAACCTTTAGTTCAGATGTCTGTCAGTGGTGGGAAGCAACTGGACATGTGGTACACAGGCTGATGAAAACACTCGATGGAGACAAGCGGTCACAGAAGGCCAGGCTTCCAGCCCTCCGACACCGGGCTCACCTGGGCACACACAGTTGCATCTGATGCCCTGCTGGATGAAGTCTGCAGCCACGGACTTGGTGAGGCCGATCACAGCTGCCTTGGTTGCACTGTACACACATCTGTTCTCCACCCCTGGGAGGGAGGGAATCAGGGACATTGTTTCTTCAGAAAGGAGCACAGGGGAGTCCCCCACTCACCGTTTTCCCACTTCTTACCATCACACTCCTTTTTATTTATTTATTTTTAATTAAAAGAAAAGCCATTTGAAATCCGCTTTCCCTTTGCAGAACGACTGACCTAGGGTCTTCTGCAATAGGGATCGAGGCAGCGTCTGACTAGAGAAAGTGCTGCCAGTGTAGAGAACCTAACTTAGACTTTGTGTTGAGATGCTGCGTGTGCTTTGCGGCAGTCGCCTGCTTGTCACCGTCACCGGGTTTCACTACACCAGGTAGGAAACACTCGTTCCTTTTTAGAAACTTCCTAAGTGAAGAGGTATAAAGGCCACCTCACCCACATTCCACTCGGGTATGTTCCATATTTTATAAGAGAAAGAATGCTGTCTCAACAGAGATTTCAGTTTTTTAAATATATTTATTTACTCACTCTATATCCCGGTATCAGCCACCCCCAGCCCCCGTCTCCCAGTAACTCCCCATTCCCATCCTGCCCTCGCCCCACCCCAGGTATCAAACTCACAAGCCCATCAGTGCCAGGCTGGGACGTTCTCTCCGTTTAGTCTGAGCCCTTTTCCTTGACTTCTCTTTCAGGGTCCGGGTCCCCTACCTGTGTTGTAACCTCAAGGACCACTCGTGTTTGGAGCACTTTGTGCCGACTTCTGCTGTACTACAGAACAGACCCGGAAGCTGAGCCTGGTACTGCACCCTATAACCTGGCACTTCAGAGGCAGAGGTTCGAAGACCAGGAGGAATTCAAGCCAGCCTTGACTCCAAGTAGGAATTGGAGGCCAGGGGCTACCTGAGACTATAGGAAGCACAAGACAGAATCTGTCCCCTTTTGTACTGTGGGAAAAAATTGTTTTCTTTTTCGGTCCCAAGGAGCTTCCAGCTCAGCTTGCACTCAACATATCACTTCAGATTACTTCCCTGGTAAATCTTTTCTTCTCCTAATTCAATTTTCACTTCCACACATATAGAAGGAATATAAGGAAAGGCCAAGATGGGTAACAGCTGTAACATCGGGCCGGGTGTACTCACCCCACCCCCCACTCTGAGGAAGGCATTACTACCTTTGATGCTGGAGGCCACGGAAGACATGTTGATAATGTTGCCAGATTTCTGAGCAAGCATCTGCCAAGACAAGGTTCAATCATCACCACTCTGCTTGTTGATACACTCGGTCACTGGCACCTTTGCACCGACTCCTAGCCACCTAGACCCTTTCTTTCTTTGTTTCCCCCTCTGCTTTTTAGAGACAGGTTCTTAAACTGCAGCCTAGGCTGGCCTTCAAGATCCTCACACTTCTGCCTCACAAGAGCTGGGATGACCGGCACGTCAGCCCGGGGTACCAGTTTCTCAGTGGAAACCACTTGCCAGGTGGAGGGCACAGAAGAGAAAGCCAAGTCATTGGGGAGTGGCAGAGTCCAGAGAGCGGCTGGGGACAGGACACCAGCCAGAGAACAGGATGTCTGGCATGGCTGTGACATCCTGAGAATCAAATAAAGATGGTTCTTTCCAGAAACTGATCTTGACAGGTGGTGTAAGGGACTTAGGGGAAAAACTGTCCTGCTGGATGAGTTTCTTTACCAGTGTTTAGAAGCAATGTAGGAAAGAGGTTTTGTGAAGGGAGGCCTCAGAGCTAGGGTGGCCGAGATGATCCGCTTTCTGGTGGCATTTTTCTTACACTCCATATTAATACTTAGGGCTTATTATACCCGAGATCAGAGAATTCAGGGCAAACTGCAAGGGATGGGCTGGATGGGCTGCATGGGCGAAGCACACAGGTGAGGCTGGGGTGACCAACCATGCCAAGGGACATAGTAGAGGGGAAGCAATAGTTACTTAAATGTGCCTCTGGTTTTGTTTTGTTTCTTGTTTTGTGACAGGGTTTTTTTGTGTAGCCCTGGCTGTCCTGAGCTCGATTTGTGAACCAGGCTGTCCTTGAGCTCATAGAGATCCACCAGGTTCTGCATCCCCTGAGTGCTGAACTGACAGCATGCACACTAAAGGCGTGCACTGCCACGCCTGGCTGCAAAGTGCCTTTGTACACAATGAAGGGGATCTAAAACCAGACATAATTCCTCCTGCCCTGCCCCCTTTAATCCTAGCACTCAGGAAGCAGAGGGAGGCAGAACTTTGTGAGCTGAAGCCCAGCCTGATACACATGGTGAGTTATAAGCCAGCCAGTGATATGCGGTAAGACTCTGCCTCAGAAAAACAGGGCCAATAGTCTGGTTTATCATTTTTCTTATCTGACATAACCAACTTTTAACACTTAGATAACATGCACAGGTCTGTTAGGGTAGACTGGCGATGTCCCTCTGAAATTCAGTAGTTTCCAGGCAAAGTGCAGGACTCAGTCACCTCAGAGACGCAAGTCATAAGCCTAACACTCACACAGCCCACCCGGTCCTGCCCACTGCTTCCACTGCTGTTTCCAGCCTGTCTGCCAGGGTCATGGTGCTGTCATGGTGTGCCGGTCCTCCTGGCTCCCTGCGCAGGATGCCCGTGAAGTCAGGGGTCTACAACAACTGACCTCCAGGAACCTCAGAATATCACTCTAGTGTACCTCAGACACACCCTTTCTGTCCCCATTGCCAGAGCTCAGCTCAGCTCCTTGGCATTCCTGGGCATTCTAAGTCACTAGGGTCAATGTTTGGCCACCCTCTGGAAAGAGAAGTTCGATTCACTTAGCCAGGGTTGTCTGAATCCCTCTGGGTTCAACCCTGATAAGACACAGCAAGGGGGAAAAGTGAATAAGAAGAACATCCAAGGAACAAAGACAGCTCCGATGTTTTGCTAAAATGGATCTTCTCTTCTACCTGACCCGCATTCTGCAATGACTCTCCGTATGCTATTTTCAGACTTGGTCTCCGCCTCTTGACTGGCCTTGCAATCTAGGGATGGTTTCCTGTGCATTTATCCGAAAACCAATTCTTCTGTCGGTTCCTATGTTTTTGACCAAATGACCTTTCAGATCTGCGCTGGTTTTCCATCCTGGAAAGGTTTAACCTGGTAATTGTGCGTCATAGTTAATGATACAGAAACCCCCGGACGGCTAGGACTGAAGTGACTCAAAATGTGTCTTCCTCATTCTCTGATGGAAGACACAGACTCTTGAGATCCTACAAGTGCCGTCTCCTAGGACATGTGACCTGGGGCTCAGAGTCCTCAGGGACTCGAATGCCAGTGTCCGAGACTAGAAAGCAAGATATAAGATGCGTCTTTCCCACCAAGACTGCGCTTTGCTCAAAGCTCCAAGGGCTGAGATTGCAGGCGTGTGCCCTGCTCCTGTGGAAAAGCCACTTTAAACAACAGGTGCGGAGGCCTTGTGGGTTCTACATCCCTAAAAGCAGAAGTGCATTTTATCATTGCTAGAATCACAACCTTATGATTGGGCGCGGGTGTTTAAAGAATATTCCCTTGAGAGCCTGAGTTCCACGTGCATGGTACCTCAGAGCCACTCCCCGGGCCTCTGCTTCAGACCCGCGCTTACAATGTGTTGCTGTGTGCCACCATCTTGTCCTCTGTGACCCTTTCAGTTCCTCCTGCAAACCCTACACAAAGTATTGGTCTTCAAACAGATACATTAAGGTGCCAAACAACATCTATAAATTTTTTTTTTTCCGGAGCTGGGAACCGAACCCAGGGCCTTGTGCTTGCTAGGCAAGCGCTCTACCACTGAGCTAAATCCCCAACCCCCACCTATAAAGTATTAAAGGACAAAAGGTAACATTTTTATTTATGTGTTTCTTCGAGTGTAAGCTGCATGTGTGGATGGCTCCAGAGGCTAGAAAAGGGTGTCGAATGCTGTGGGCTGCAGTCATTTTAGGCCGCTATGCCTGGAGCTGAACCCAGGCCCTCTGGAAGAGCAGCATCGCTCTTCACCTCTGAGTCATCCTCTGGCCTGGAAACACACTTTTAAAGGGATAGCTAGTCCAATATTATGTGGGCTGACCAAAGATTCCTTTTAAGCACTAATCAAGTACTTAAAAAGCATACCTTCGGGTTGGGGATTTAGCTCAGTGGTAGAGCGCTTGCCTAGGAAGCTCAAGGCCCTGGGTTTGGTCCCCAGCTCCGGAGAAAAAGAACCAAAAAAAAAAAAAAAAAAAAAAAAAAGCATACCTTCAAGCCGGGTGTAGTGGTGCATGCTGGTAATTCCAGCACTTGGGAGGCAAAGGTAGAGGAATCTCTTTGAGTTCAAAGTCAGCTTGGTCTACATAGTGAGTTCTGGGACAGCCAGAGCTACACAGTGAGATCCGTCTTGATAAAAACAGAAACAAACACAGAAAGTGTGTCTCCAGGGCAGCGGAGCTGGTCCAGTCTGTTCGTTTACTCTTTGCCACAACCGCTTTAAACACTCACCTCCAGCCAGGCTTGAGGATACATGCTCAGACATTTGCACCTTCTGGAGCACCCAGAAGAGTCCTGCACTCTAAAAGGCATGCGCTGCTCTATTTAGACAGTAAAATGTAGGTTGGGCATGGTGGCGCACACCTTTAGTCCCTGCTCTGCGGAGACAGGCACGGAGATCTCTGGGAGTTTGAAGTCAGCCTGGTCTGTATCAAGTTCCAGGCCAGCCAGGGGCTACATAGTGAGACTCTGTCTCAAACAAAAGAAAGGGGCTGAGAGATGGCTCAGGGTTAAGAGCACTGGTCGCTCTTCCAGTCTGTAACTCGAGTCCCAGGAGATCTGATGCCCTTTTCTGGCCTCTGGAAGTAAGTGCACACACACACACACACACACACACACACACACACACACACACAGAGAGAGAGAGAGAGAGAGAGAGAGAGAGAGAGAGAGAGAGAACACCCACACAAATATAATAAAAACAAAACAAAAACAAAAACATCCAAAACCCATAAAAACATCCAAAACCCATAATTCTTTGTAGTGGAGGGAAAAAAGAGCCCTAGGGCACAGACACCTTGATGTGAGTGCTCAGGCCCACGGGGTGAGCTTCGGGCTTCACAGCTGACTCTAGTCACTTGCTAGTTACAAGAGCCTTTCCCTCCCCCGTCAGGTGTGCCCTCTGTGTAGTCAGCTGATGTGACGAGACATCACTCACCTCACAGATGATTCTCCTGCAGCAAGAACCTGGCCCATCTCCCCACACACCCCTTCCTTCATTTCATTTCCTCCGAGAATCCCAATTTGCCAGTGTGGTCCAAGAGGCCCTCCATGCTACCCTAGGAACTGTATCCACATTATACTCCCAGCCCAACTTATATTACACGACATATTTAGATGTCAATTGAGTTCCTCACCCTGTCATAATAGAAACTCTCTTCAAAAAAGAACGTGGTTACGTTCTCTGCAGGGTCTCCTCAGTGTAGCCTGGAGCTCAGGGTATTGGAGATGCTTAATAAATGTTCCTTGAATATAAGAGCTGGAGCATTAAGTGGATTAATCTCTCTAAACTGCCTTGCTGTAAATGTTCACCAGTCCACCTGCTAGCTATGATCACACTCAAGTACACACGTGTATCCTCTGTGCACTCAGGGGGAAAGCTGACACCCTGCTCAGACCGCCAGTCCTCTCACTCACTTTGGGCAGGAATGCCTTGATCATCAGGTACATGCTGCGGACGTTGAGATTCATGGAGAAGTCCCAGTCTTTTTCCTCGCAATCCAGGATGGTTCCGTGGTGGACAAAACTGAGAGAGTGATTAAACAGAGGGGGAAATGCAATTAAAGGATCAGAAGGAAAGTACGTGCTAAGCACGTGCCACATGCCCTTTGTATAATCTCTAGGATTATAGGGACAAACATACAACAACAGCAGCAGCAGCAGCAGCAGCAGCAGCCACCACCACCACCACAACAACACCCCCCCCCCCACACACACACACACTCTCCTGCAATTAAAGTCCGTGCCTTTAGTCCCAATACTCAGGAGTATTACATCTCACTAAGTATGAGACTAGGTTGGTCTACAGACTGAGTTCCAGGCCAGCCGGAGATGCATGGTGAGAATGAAATAAAAATGACAGACAGGCTTCAGACGTGGCTCTTGCTGCCAAGCCTAAGGACTCGAGTTCAATCCCCAGAACCTGCGTGGTAGAAGAGGACTGACTCCTGCAAGTTGTCCTCTGGCCTTTGACCTCGCCACAAAAAGCTGCAGAGCTCGCACACAGTGTGTTGAGAACATCAGTGCTTTAAAAAGGCTGCTCCATTTGCTTTGTGTTCCCAGGGCAACAGTGCCCTCTGGTGGCACAGGCTCAAAGTTCTACAGGGAACTCAAAACTGGAAGGAAGACCAGTGACTCTATAGATCAGCGTAGTAAGGTAACATTGCGGCTGCTTGCATCTAGAACAGCAGGCAAACCTCCACATAATATCAGTGTATCAAAGTGACGTCTAGCACTGTACGCAAACTGGAAGAACAAAGAGAATTCTAAAGTCATCTTTGCTCCCTTACAAGTCCCTCTTCCTTAGGGAAGTTTCTTGAACCTGGCGTCCTTACTGACTTGGTCCTCTGAACTGAGATTGCGTAGTCAATTATAAGATGTGGTTGGGAGTGTTTCCCATATGCGGCAGGTTAGTCATTTGGCCAGTTTCCTGTAGCAAGAGTCACAAACCATCTCCTGCATCCTCCACATAGCTGAGGACCAAAAGCCAATCGCTATGTCTCCAGATATAACCTTGCAGACAGATGAGCAGATCACTTATAAAATGAAACATCAGAAACCACTGATTTGGTTAATTTCCAGACTTTCTGTCGCTGCCCACTCCTTTCATCAGCTTTAACTGCCTATGGGCGCCAAGTTCATGCCACGTGACGTAGCTGTCTCCCTGGCTAAACTGTACAGTGGCGTGTGACATCCACCCCAACTTCCTAAGGAATATGCCACGTTCTGTCAGTTCATCATTCTTCTATACTAGCAATACTCTTTTTAATAAAGTCACAGAAAGCTTTCTCAGAGTGAAGTAAAAAGTTCACAATTACCCAGCAACGTTAAAGAGAACATCAATCTTCTCAATTTCTGAGGCGAACTGATCAATTTGTCTCTTCTTTGTGACATCAAGGACTCGAGTTTGAATACCTGGCGAAAAAAGTAAAAGAGATGTATTTATAGAGAACTCCTAAAATATGTAACCTCGAAGACTTGGCTGATTAGCGGTGTGCAGTGTGAAGAGGAGGAGGAGGAGGAGGAAGAGGAGGAGGAGGAAGAGGAGGAGGAGGAAGAGGAGGAGGAGGAAGAAGAGGAGAAGGAGGAGGAGGAGGAGGAGGAGAAGGAGGAGCATTTCCACCCAGGCTGTAGATGACTCATGTCCGTCAAGCATATATTAAAGTGCACACATCTCAGGCTGGAGACATGGCTCAGTGGTCAGAAGCACTTATCGCCCTGTCCGAGGACTGGAGCTCCCATCCCAGCTGTCACATCAAGTGACTCACAGATGCCTGCAACCCTCTCGGAAGGCTCTGACGTCCCCTCTGGCCTCTGTGCGGTCTCACACACACAGGCTCACATACACATAAATTAAAATGGAACAGATCTTTAAAAAATTTCTTTTAAAGATATACAAATTTTAAAGAGTCCTCTTCTACTCCCTCGATAAGATGTCTGTTAGGACTACAGAGATAGCTCAGCAGTTAAGAGCACAGTCAGCTTTTCTAGAACATCTGGGTTTGGTTCTTAGCACACCCTGCTGGTTAACAGCCGTCTATAACTCCCGTTCCAGAGGCTCCATCACAGTCTTCCGCCTGCCAGGGATACTGTGTGCACTTGCTGCAGGTCAGCCATTCATACACATAAGACCAAAACCATAAAATAAAAAAACTCTGTGTTATGCAGTGGATTTCACGTTTTCATGGAACATCTCAATTTTCCACCTAGTAAACTAAAATACAACAGAAAACCAAATGACCAGCCGACTTCCCCCTGCCTTTTAGCTTTTAATGGCGCTTACAAAAAAAATCTTTGCAAGAGTACAAGAGGATCATATCATGTTACTTGGGACAAGGCTGCTCCAGAGGAGTCTTGGGCAGCCGAGAGGGAGTCATTAATAGTTAACCTGGCAACTGCAAATTCTCACAGAACTTTGTCATTAGGAGCGAAAGCTCTCAGAGCATTGTGCAATAGAAAACCTTAAGCACGTGCCTTCACACTCGCCCTTACACTCGTGACGACCCAGACTGCTTCCTGTGGGTCCCGGATTTGATAGGATATGGAGGAGCGCGGCTGGGAGAGGAGGTGTGTGGACCAGCTGGAGTCCCCTTGTGATGCTTGCCCAGTGCCTGTTTCCTATGCTGCGTGACTGTGAGGCCGAAGTCGGGTGGCTCACCTGGGTAATTTTCCAGCTCCTGGAGTTTGGCCTCGTTGATATCTGTGGCTATGACTTTGGCTCCTTCTCTTGCGAAAGCCTGCCAGAAACAAAATGCAAGTCAGTCCTTTGCTTGCTTGGATAAATTGCTCTCAAAAGTGGAAAGCAATTTTCTTCCCTTTCATGGTGTTTTTGCTGTGTTTTCCTATAAAATAGTGAAATTTCCATATCTCAATTCCCCCTTACCGCACTGTGGTTATTTTTGTCAGTCGTTGGAGCAACAGGGATTATACTTTCCATTTCGCTTTAACCTTGTATTATCGAACAGTACAATATCAAAAACAAAAACAAAAACAACAAAAACCAACCTTGCCGGGTGGTAGTGGTCCATGCCTTTAACCCCAGCACTTGTGGGGCAGAGGCAGGCAGCTCTCTGTGAGTTCCAGGCCAGCATGGTTCACAGAGTTCCAGGACAGGGACAGAGAAACCCTGTCCAAAAACTAAAACAAAACCTCTAACTGGAGGCTGGAGAGATGCTCAGTGGTTAGAAGCACTGGCTGCTCTTTCAGAGATTGGGTTTGGTCCTAGCACCCATAGGGCAGCTCAAAATTGTGTTCTCTTCAGGTCCAGGAGGTCTGAGACCATGTGCTTGGAATACGTATTACATATAGGTAAAGCATTCATGTACATGAAATAATAAAAATAGATAGTAAAGGACAACCCCCAAACCAAAGGCTGTATCTGAGAGCTGGGTGGGTGGCGCA
Organism: Rattus norvegicus; assembly: GCF_021556685.1. Lineage (NCBI taxonomy): Eukaryota > Metazoa > Chordata > Mammalia > Rodentia > Muridae > Rattus > Rattus norvegicus. The sequence goes on along the minus strand of NC_141535.1, from coordinate 225,949,170 downwards.
GGCCTTTAATCCCAGACCTTGAGAGGCAGAGGCACTCGGATATCTGTGAGTGTGAGGCCAACTTGGTCTGTACACGGAGACAGCCAGGAGTACACAGTGAAACCCTGTTTCAACAAACAAACAAACAAACAAACAAACAATTCCCTAGTGCCTCTAGCTTCGTTTCTACAATCGTGTTACTCTGTGCTGAGGTCATATCCATGCTTTACTTCTTCGTTTACATTTATTTATTTGTTTGCTTGTTTATTTATTTAGTTACTGTGTGTGTGTTTGTTCCTGTGTGGGTATAGGCCATGTCATGAATTTGGAGGTAAGAGGACAACATTGTGGTAACATTTTCTCCTTCCCCTCCCAGGGGTCAAGAGTAGGTCTCAGGGCCTGGATGACGGTGCCTCTACCCGCTGAGCCCTCTCTAGGGCCTCCATGTGCTATTGCAAGGGAAGACTTAAGAGAAAAATGGACATACATACACATTCACATACATATAGTCACACACGCACACTAATATACATGCACACACACTAATATATATGCACATACATGCATACACACATACACACACAAACATATACACACACTCATAGATGCAAATACATACACGTGCATACACACATAAACACATACAGACACATACAAACACTTGCGAATACATTGAAAAAGACATCACAAGTTTAAAAGGTAAAGACTTAAATGCAAGGCTGGAATACAGCTCAGTGGCAGGAGTGTATGCTTAGCATGTTTGAGATCCTGGGTTCAATTTCAAGCTGCAGGAAGAAATAGAAGAGGAGGAGTAGGAGAAAAGAAGCTGAAGCAGCAGCAACAGGAGAAGGAGGAGGAGAGGAGGAGGAGGAGAAGAAGCAGAAGCAGAAGGGAAGGAAGAAAAGGAAGAAAAGGGGAAAGAAACAGAGAACAGTAGAGAGAACTAAACAACCCTGGCCCCAGACAGCACATCTCAGTACTTGGACAGTGAACAAGAGGAGGAAAGAACTCACTAAAGCAGAAGCCCGGCCGATCCCTTGAGCGGCAGCTGTCAGGACGATGACTTTCCCTTCCAGGCGGCCCATGGTGGATCCTGCAGTGCAATCCAAAAACATGCACCTTTAATGGCTCAAGTTGTAGGAAATCAATTTGCAGGTGGTAGATCTGGAAAGAATGCATCAAGTTGTTCTTTTAAGAGCATGGAGAAAGGACCTCTGCAAACTGCCCCACCACTCGGTTACTCAGGGGCGCTCCTTCTAGACACCCCAGTGCATAGGTCAAAAGGGCACAGTCAGCACAGCCCCAGAGGTGATGACTGGTGAGGGACACCGAGATGGAATCCAGCTTTCGATTCCATCCCATCCTCTAATGCTGAGACCAGGAGAGGAGGCTGCCCTCTCCCTCACTGCCTGGCCCACGTTTTACGGCTTCATTTCCTGTTTCTGTCTGCCCTTGCTCTTTGGAACTGTTTTTAATTTTCTTTTCTGAAAACCGTTAACCACAGCCTTGGCATTTTGTAGAGTTCCAGCAGTTTCCTGAAGTTTCAGTAGTCAATACTCCAGAATGAAAGTCACTGGCTTCTCTCGGTTCCTCTCACTGTCTACACCATTACCCTGTGCCCCCCGCAGACTATGACCGCTGGCCAGGAACACGCTTTTCCATCCATCACCAAATTCTTTTACACTCCTCACCACTATTTGGTTTCGGTTAGCAAAGGTAAAACAAAAACACTTCTACCTCTCCTTCCTGCTCTTCCGTTTACGTCCTGTAACTAACTACCTCGCGGAGGGTGGGCCCGGAGAATAGAAGCTTCCACTGTTTCAAGTCGCCTGTTCCCTCTCTGTAAACAGTTGCCAAGTTACAATAGCAACCTTGTGATTTTTTTCCTTCTCCCTTGAAAAGATTTCCTAGTGGGACTGAAGATTCACTGACCAGAGGGGTTGGAAAAATGAAACCATACCCATACCTTGATTTTGAAGAACGGGAAGAACTTGATTGACTCTATTTTGAAGGCAGGAGCCATTATGCCAAATTGTTAAAAATAAGTTTCTTCTTGGCAGTTGACCTACTCGATCCCATGACCTTGACTTGTTCTGGGGAGTACAGACCCTCCTCACCCCTCCCTGAGCCCACCCTCCGTAGGTGAGTGGTGACCTCATGGTGATGCCTGCTGGTTTTGAGGTTGTCACTGCTGCTGCTGCTGTTTGCACTTCCTTAGGCTCCAATGTCCTCTGTAAACCTGCTTTGCAACTAGGTGATCTTACTCCTTAAAAGGGTCCTAAGAAACAGACTCAGGGATGTTCTCTTTAACCCCATGCTAGCCAGCTCTCGGGTGCAACCCAATAACAAGCTTACTTCAGCTTTGGCTCAAAATTATGGTAGTGGCCTTATTCTTGCCTGATAGGATCAACAAGCACAGTGGACCAGTCTGAGATCACGGAACCAGCCAGTCGGTGGCAGAGGCAAGTAAGTCAAGCTTCCTGACTCTTGCTCTGAGGACAGTCCACCCCCCCTGGAGTGCTGGTTGTTTTTATAAAGTTTCAGCATGCCTCAGAAATATTTGAACTCGTGTATCTTAGGGTTTCCGCTGCTGTGATGAAATGCCATGACCAAAAAGTAAGTTGAGGAGGAAAGGATTTATTTAGCTTACATTTTTTCGTGTTGCTCTTAATCATTGAAGGAAGTCAGGTCGGGAACTTGGAGACAGGAGCTGATGCAGAGACCATGGAGGAGTGCTGCTTACTGGCTTGCTCTCCATGGCTTGTTCTGTCTGCCTTCTTACAAAACCCAGGGCCACCAGCCACACTGGGCAAGGCCCTCCCACACCGATCATCAATTAAGAAAACGCCTTATAGCCGGATCTTATGAAAGCGTTTTCTCAACTGACGTTCCCTTGGTGCAGATGACTAGCTTATTTCAAGTTGACATAAAACTAACCAGGACAACAAGTGGTCACTACATGCTGAAAGGGAGGGTGGAGAACCCCAAACACCACGGGCATTCGGTGTGAGCCACTTAGTCAAGGCTTGGATGCACACCTCAGGGACAGAGGAGTAGGCAACAAGGAACAGGGTGTCGGGGGTGTCACGTGAAGACTGTTCCGTCCTTTTCAGGGACCTCAGAACAACTTACAAGGCAGAGGGGTGTTTATAACTAACACTTATGAAGGGAGGGGGAGCACAGCAAAAGGCAAAAGTTGTCAGAGGCCTCACTTTTCTGTTTAGTAGGAGGCCCTTCCCCCCATTACATTGACTGGGCAAGATGGCCGGTCCTCCACACAGGGAGGGGCAGGAGGGAAAATGAGTCCTGACATTCCTTCTGCTCATCCACCCTTAACAAAGCACCTGGGGTGCCACCTCGGCTGGATGGGGTGCCGTGGGTGACAGTCAGTACTTTGTGTTCTGCCTGCATGTGAAGGCGTCAGAGCTCCTGCCACTGGAGTTACTGACATTGTGAGCTGCACTTGGATGATGGGAATTGAACCCTGGTCCTTTGGTAGCGCTCTTAACTGGTGAGCCACCTCTCCAGCGCCCCTTTGTCCTCTCCTTTGACTTTACCCGTTCTCTTTGGCTTGGTAAGTTATTAGGTGTTTTTGCTTTTGCTTCTGTTCCTCCCGTAGTTGTGCCCCCTGCCCCTGCATCCCCAATGCACCCTCCATATTTGGTCTTAACTCCACGGCTGAAGTGCCCGTTGCTCTTGTCCACGGCTGGCACTGAAAGAGTTGGAGAAAGCATGGGATATTTCCAGACTTGTGTTTTAGGACCTATTTCTGCCAGAACGTAGCTAGGCAGCGGTAGTGAGGGCATCGGGCGCAGGAAATGGGTACAGTTGTGTAGAGGTCGCTGGCAAAACGGCAGGAATGGGAAAGGGGGTGGGGTGGGCGGTGCTTCACAGATGACAGACAGCCTGTTCGCCTGTGAGGGTGAGGCTAAGTCAGAGACTGTGTTTTGAGCAGCTTTTCAGAGCGACCGACCTATCAATACAATGCCTTCCAGCCACAGGTTCAAGAGGAGGTCTCCCATTGACCCTGGGGGCACCTTTGCTCTTTGTTCCCACGTTAGTGCAGACCGTGATGGATGGATGATCAGACCTCCTTCTCCACAGCCTCCTTAGGGTCCCCTGCCCTGCCCTGCTGAAGGAAGCGCTCAGGGCGCCTTCTTCCTCCATTCAGGCTCTGAAGCCTCTGGCATCCTCACCTGGTTCCTTGTCATTTCCTCTCAACTGTATCTCCTCTAATAAAGGCCATGCTGTTAGGTTTCTATTGGAGCCTTCCTCTCAGATCCAGCCCGACGCAGTCGTCACGCTGTGAGAGGGGCTTCTGAAGCCAACCAACAGCCCACGTGCTGCGCTCCCAGTCCTTGCGCACGCGTTGGGTGACAGAACCTGTTTTTATGGTGCCTGCCCAATTCTGATGCAGTGCGCTTTGCTTTTTAAAGGCAGGCAAGAGGGAATTTCACTTAGGGTGTGGTGGTTGGAGAAAGTCAACTTGTGCTTGTAGAAAGGGATGCAGTCGTCCCGAGCACAGCATAAGGAACTCACTATCCAGTGCCTGCCCTAGGGATGGTGGGCATTCACCCTCCCAAGCCCTGGTTCTCAGCCTTCCTAAGGCAGCGACCCTTTAATGCAGTTCTTCATGTTGTGGTGACCCCCAACCATCACATTATTTTTGTTGTTACTTCATAACTGTCATTTTGCTGCTATTATGAATCAGAATGCAAATACCGGGGTATACAGGATATCCAATTAGAACCCCTGTGATGGGGCGGGGACCCACAGATTGAGAACCAGAGAAGACACTTGCTATACACTCCCTTAAGCACCTCCATGCTCCAGAGGCTGCCCGGAAGCAACCAGACACAAAACTTACTTTTTATTTACTTCAAAACGTTTTCTACAGCTGCTCTCTAAGCATTCTCAAGGCAATATGGAGAACTGGCCCAGTCAAGACCTAGTCCTTTCCTTGTGGCTCCATGCTTTTTTTTTTTTTTTTCGGGGGGGGGGGGTCGTAGGGTGAGAGAAGAGTGGGAATATGTCCAGAAATTATAAAGTGAGCCCACTCTTAGCAATGGTGACTTTCCTACTCTGCAGATTGTACTAAAACCGTAAATGTCTTCTTATTAGGAAAGGCTTGGAGTATTTTCAGGAATTCCAAATATTTTCACGAGGCAGTCAACTTAGGACAGCTACTGGAAAAGTTGTCTTTCTTTGGCTATTTTCAAACAAGAGAATTTCCAACTCCCATTCTAACTGAAGATTCATCTTCTGATTGGCGATGCGGGACAATATGGAAACAAAAGCTACACCGCTTAATCCCCCAAAAGTTTTGTCGAAAACTATTAGAAAAATCTTACTTTAGAAGAGCGAGTCCACACAGTCCTCCAGATTCCTTCAGAAGACAGACTTCGGATCTTTGTGCAGGAGAAGTCACATGCTGATTAATGCATGCTGGGAGGTGGAGTTCAGGTCCGTTCTCTGTGGTTTGCTAATTCCGGCTGAGCAAACTTTTAAGGGGCAGTGCACCGGCCATGCGCGTTAGATGTGTCCATGCTGCCATCTAGTGGGCACAACGTGGAACTGTTAATGCCTAACAAAGGCTTGTCTTTTGTTTGTGCGTGTTACTTAGCCGGCCAGATTGAATGGCCGCGAATCTGCAGGTGGAAGGAAATCTGTTGGAAAACACACAAGAAACCCGAGGCACTAAATATTCTAGTCACCCTAACCCTTAATCTAGATTGCTTTGAGGGGGGAAAAGAAAATTTCTCTGTGCCTAAAATCTTGTTTCAGACGTTAATCTGTCATGAGTCTAACACCTTCAGAGTAGTGGAGCACATCCAGCTAGAACGGAAGTCTTGAAACCGACAGAGCGAAACAGCAGGAAAGCAAGTTGGTTGAAGAACACAGGCATGGAGTCACAAGGAAAGGACTAGGTCTTGGCTGGGCCAGAGACTTGTGGGTTACTCTGACCCATGTGCACAGTGGTCATGTAGGTCGTGTGTGAATGTCCTGCAGAAATGGAGGGGCTCACACATGCTTGGCACACTTCGCCATGGCTCCGGCACTGTGAAGGCTGCAAAGCCAAGCTATCGGATTCCCAGCTCCTTTGTTGCTCAGGTCGGCAGCCATGCAGGTCTGGCGGAGACACAGGCTGTACTTTCTGAGGGCTTCTTTCTTGAAGAGGAAAGTGATACCTCTCAGAAGGTTCTGGTTCTGCTCCTCTCTCTGAGAGGCCACTGAGGTGTGGGTTTCACAGTCAGTCAGTCGGATGCACACGGGTCGGCCGGAGCAGAACAAGACAGAGCTGATGCTGTAAGGCAGGCTGGGGTGGCTGGCACCTCTGCCCTCTGTGGGTGTGGAAACTTGTGATCAGTGCTTGTCTGTGCTTTGTTTGTTTGCTGCTGGTGTTAGGTGGGACTGACAAGGTTTAAAATAACACAAACAAACAGAACAACAGACTTCCAGCGCTGCTCAGTGCGTGAGGGCTTTCTTTTCCTCCCTCAAGGGCATGCCACAGGGCCCGGCTTCAATCTCTAGAGCGGTATAAAGTCCAGCATGCTGGCACATTGCCTGTCACCGAGCTCAAAAAGATGTCAGGGGATCACAGAGTTTGCCTTTAACTCCACAGCCAGCCTGGACTACAGAAGACCCTCATTCAGAACAAGAACCAACCCCCTCAAGGAGGGGGGGCAGTTTAAAAATAAAGACATAAATCCTGTCTCCCTTTGGTAGTCAAGTTAGCAGGACCAGTAACCTGGCCAACCTGCAGTGTTCTTATGCGGGAAAAGAGAATGAAACTGCATCTCTGCCAGGGATGTGGCAAGGAGGGAGGGTGGTGTGCAAGGGCAGCCCAGTGTTTGCCGCACTCCTGCTGGAAGAATGTCAGCTTACTACAGCGGACACCTCTGTCTGTGCACCTTACTTTAACAGACATGTATTTTCCTCAACTTCTCTGGGGTTTGAAAGACATTTTTTTTAATGGTTATGAGAGTGCTCCAAGACTATCTTTTGTCTCTGTCTCTTTCTCCCAAAGATTTAAACCCAAGGGATCTGTCTGTAGTCCCTGTACTTGGGAGGCTGAGGTAGGAGATTATGAGGACTAAGTAGGTTTCACAGTAAGACTTAATCTCAAAGGAAGAAGAGTCCCATCCATAAGTATGTGGTTTCAATCCTGAACAAAAGCAGGACCCCTCCTCCAAACTCAAACTGTTTTACATGGAGTAATGACTTAGAATTAATGTAAACATTTAAAATTGTGTGTACGTGTTTACATAAACATGAAAGGCGGAGGGAAGTTAGGCATTGTACTGTGGAAGCTACTGTGATGGTTAGTATATGCTTAGCCCAGGGAGTGGCACTATTAGGAGATGTGGCCCTATCGGAGTAGGTGTGTCACTCTAGGCTTAGGCTAGACCTTCAACCCTAGCTGGCTGGAAGCCAGTCTTCCACTAGCAGCCTTCAGATAAGCTGTTGAACTCTCAGCTCAGCCTATACCATGCCTGCCTGGATCCTGCCATGTTCCTGCCTTGATGATACTGGACTGAACCTCTGAACCTGTAAGCCAGCCCCAGTTAAATGTTGTCCTTCTAAGAGTTGCCTTGGTCATGGTGTCTGTTCACAGAAGTAAAACCCTAACTAAGACAGAAGTTGGTACCAGGAGTGGGGTATTGCTGTGATAGACCTGACCATCCTTTTGTCTGGAAGAATGTGGATTTTGGGACTTTGGATTTGGAAAGCAATTTAAGTGGGGCTTAATGGGCCATCCTAGTAAGAATATGAAAGGCTTTGCTGCTGAGATTGATTTGAACTGTGGAAGCCTGGTACAAGAGGTTTCAGAGGAGAATTTTAATATGTGGCCATAGACTGGTATTTTGGTGAAGAATGTGACTGCTCTTTGCCTTTTTCTGAAGAGTCTATCTGAGGCTAACATAAAGAGATTTCAATTAATTGAATTGACAAAGGGATTCTCAAAAGGCCCCACAGGGACTTTGTTCTCTGGCTAAGTCTCATGAAGAACATTTTGAACAAGCGTAGCAAGGAAAAATATAAATTATAAGGTTTGATTATTAAAGGGGCACCAGGAAGTGAAATGGAGCTGAATCCTGTGTTCTGGAAGATAGCAGATTAAGGGGGTAGGACTTTGAGGCAAGAGCCTACCCAGCTAAATTTAGATCCAGGCATGGTGGTATACATCTTTAATCCCAGGAGATAAAGCCAAGCAGATCTCTGAGTTCAAGGCCAGCCTGGAACAGAGCAAGTTCTAGGTGAAGAAAAGTCCAGGCATGGTGGACCACACCCTTAATCCCATGACACAGGCACGCAGATCATTGAGTTCAAAGAGCAAGTTCCATAGAGCAAGTTCTAGGACAGCTAAGCTTAAGCAGTGAAGGAGTTGGAAAACAGAGGCTGGTGATAATGTAATATAACAGAGGGGCTAAGTTCTAGACTCAGGAAGCATCTTTGGCCATGTGTCTCTGGCTTTACAGTCAAGAATAGAAGGGACTATTGGGACAATTGATGCTGGTTAGCTGGAACTAAGAAATTCATGGTGTTTAAGAAGAGACCAGCATTGCTGTGGTAAAATCTTTTGAGAAGTGTTTTCTGAGAGTACAAAGAAGCTACGTTCCAGAGATAGCCAAGGTTGTAACTCGTGCTACAGCTGTTCTTGGTAATGTGTAAGAGTCACCCAGGTGGTACTGGTTTTGAAGGCATGAAGGGGTCATGAAGAGCAGCTGAGGCTGGGCACTGTGAGAGGCCATGGGAGGCCATTGGTGAAGGTGAAGCTTTCATTGCAGTTGATGGCCCAGGACTGAAGGGGTCATGCAAAGGAGTTGAGGCTTGGCACCATGAAGAGAGCCTATGAGGGGCTATGGGTGAAGTCTAGTTGCAGGGAAAGATCCCAGTGTATTGGAGATGCCAGCACCATGGGATGATCATCAAGAACAGCAGCAGCAGTGGAGTGGATTGACCTGAGCTTAGAGTGCTGTAGAGGGCATGAAAGACCCCAGCTTAGCAGCAGTAATGCCATTTTGCAAGGCTGTACTTAAGATGACTGGTTCAGGAAAAGGTTAGAACACTGAGTACACAGCGGCTGCCAAGCAGGAGATGTTTGGTTGAAGGCCTGGCAACAGGACGACTGCGGTTGAGCACCTGACAATGAGAAAAGCCCCGGGAGAGGTCCCACACCCTGGTGGGGGGCCGAGTCAGTCATTATGTTTCAGGAAGGTAGCTAGGAAACTTGCCCCCGGGCTGAACCCTTGCCACATTAGAATCCACCAATTATATCCCTGTAACCATGCATCTGCTTCTGTATGCTTGCTTCTGCTCCCCAAAATCCTATAAAAAGCCCATCCTTGGTTCCGTGGGGCGCGCCAGTCCCCCGAGTGACTGAAGCGCCCGCAGGTGCCTGTGCCTGTGTATCCCGACAATAAACCAAATCCTCTTGCTAATTGCATCCTGTGGACTCGGTCTGGTCATTGAGTTGGAGGGTCTCCATCCTGAGGGAAAGTTCTCCATGAGAGCTTTTCAGGCAGAGCTGGAGAAGTGACATCAGCCCTTTGGAGGAGCCCAGAAGATCATGTGTGGGTCCCATACATTGTAACAAGAAGCTGTAACATTGAAGTTACCTTGGAAATCATGGGCTATCTGTTGAGGAAAGCTGCTAACAGGGAGTGGAGCCTGCCCAGTAGAAAGAAGTTTGTGGCAGTCAACAAAGATGAAAAGGAGTTGGAGATCTGAAGACCACTTTTACATCAGACATGGAGATGCAGAGTTTGGGGTTTGCCCAGCTGGTTTCCTGTCTTGCTTTGGGAATTCAGCAAGTGACTGGATAAATCTCAGAATAGACCTTGAACTTTGGACTTTTAACATTGTTGAGACTGCTGTAGACTATGGGGACTTTGGAAGTTGGACTAAATGTATTTTGCATTATGCTCTGTTTAGGTGGCTCCCACAGATTCATGTGTTTGAACAAGCCTATGGGGGCCAGGGACTGCAACGTGATGTTTGTATATGCTTGACCCAGGGAGTGGCACTATTAGGAGGTGTGGCCTTGTTGGAGTAGGTGTCACTGTGGGTGTGGGCTTAGGCCCCTCCTCCTAGCTGCCTGGAAGTCAGTCTTCTGCTAGCAGCCTTCAGATGAAGATGTAGAACTCTCAGCTCCTCCTGCACCATGTCTGCCTGGATGCTGCCATGTTCTTGCCTTGATGATACTGGACTGAACCTCTGAACCTGTAAGCCAGCCCCAGTTAAATGTTGTCTTTTATAAGAGTTGGCTTGGTCATGGTGTCTGTTCACTGCAGTAAAACCCTAAGACAGCTACCCTTCTTGCTTTTTCACACGGTATCTCAATGGCCTGAACTCGCCCAGTAGGCTGGGTTGGCAGGAGTGAGCCCCAGGGATGCTTGTGTAACATGCCACATGCTTGGCTTTTTATGCAGGCGCTGGGGATCAGAATGTCCTCGTGTCTGACAATCACTCAACTCACTGAGCCATTTCCCCAACCCTAAATTTACACATTTTAAAGGTGTGAAACAAAGCCTATAATTCTGTTAACACAAGTTTGTTGTGTAACAGTTTCCTCTGAGATGGGAACATTCTACTCTGCAAGGAAGGAAGCTCCTTAAACAGCAATTCAGCATAGCATCAGGAAGTCAGTGAAACCAACCAGATTCACTGAGCACTCTGCCAATGTGGGCAATAAAAGCTGAGTCCTTCTCAGAAGAGTAGTTAACAGGTAAAGACAACACTAAGACAAGACAAGCTGTGAACAAGACCCAGAAAGACAAGCGGAAAAGAAGACTCTAAGACAAGACCTGGTGACTAAAAGAAGCAAAACCTAGCCAGGCTACTGGAAGAGGTTTGGACCAGTCACTTGGAAGAGACACCTTCCAGCCTGTTGACCATTCAGTGTGTTCCAGCTTCCCAACTTTTGTGAGCTGCCATCCATGCTGAGGGTGGGGTAAGCCTTGGGGATGCAGCTGCCTTCAAGCCACTCTGCTCCTGTAAGAAACTTCTCACCCATATCAGTATTAGTAACTCCAGTCAAACTCATGGTTTGCTGTGCTGTACTTTGGTGATAACTGTATTTTGGTTTGTGATGGGCTACCTACCTATCTGGGGTGAGTAGATGTAAGAAGTCACTTTAGCCTTAGAGACTCCATTTTATAATCTGAATTATAAGGAACAGCTAAATTCCCAGAAACAACATCTGGCTCCAGGTGCCTGGACTGAACTTAAGACCAAGGTTTCTCACCCTGTCTTGTCGGCTAGCACCCAGTCAGGAATGAAACCCAGTAGGCTGCTAAAAAGGCTGATTGGCTGGTCTTGGTCCAGACCAAGTGATCAGGGAAGCCATCAAATACCTCAGTATATGACAGGTAGGGGCCCACTTAAGATGCCAGGTGTGAGAGACAGTTGGAAATGTTCAACATGCATGGACCTGATTGGCTTACCCTACTCTACTTAATTTGGGTGTTTTGCTTTTGCTTTAAAAGGTTGCTCTATCCTGCCTGCTCCTCACCCCCCACTCCCCAGACTGGCGTGGTTTGGATCCCAACCCAGCTGTCTCCCTGACGTATCGGTTTCTGAATAAAAATACTTTTGTTGGCTCCAATTTGGCTTTCATGGTGTATTATTTCTAGATCCCCGGACCCTAACAGTGTGTGTCATCCCTCCCCAGGAAGTTTTGTTACAGTAATTGGCACCCAGAGTCACTGCAGAGCTGAAGGTGAGCTCAGGGAGGGGTAAGTGCGCGGTCCTGGCTACAGGCATACAGAGGCTCTGAGCTCAGCATGGAGAGCATCACCGAGGAAAATTCCAACAGTTGCCCTTCCTGTATGGAAGCTAAGCTGGGACCAAACTGGAGAACTGGAAACTCCCACGCTGCTGGCTGGCGTTCAGTGTCCAAGGGGGTCATACTGGTTGCTGGTGAACTGTCACCAACATTCTCATGGATCCTGTGTGCTAAAACACCAGCATGCCAGCAGGACGGACCTGCTTATGCAATGGTGGCTGGTCTACCATGTGTGAGACCAACAGCGTTTCATGCCTGGCATTATAAGTCAGACCAAAACCCTGTGGCTGGGAAGGGCACAGGTGTTATGTTATTCTCTACTTTGGTCTGTTATGGGTTCTCTGTCTGGGGTGAGCAGACGTGTGTGTTTTGTCTTCCCAGGAAAAGTTCTGTCATACAACAAGGTTTAGCTTAGGTGCTATGTTCCAGAATCTTCTAAGTCATATATGAATAACTTTAATGAAATGTATACACATTATGTCCATATGGAAAGACTAAAAACTTCCTTCAAGACTCTTTGCAATATATAAATAATTAACAGTTCACAAATGCAAGCAGAAGGAACTGCGGCCACCATTCTAAGTAATTGCAACCAATCTGTTTCTTGTTCCTCCATCTTCTAATTATACGTGAAAATCAGACTGAAGTGAAGCGGGACTGCAACGTCGCTGTCAGGGTGGACACGCGAAGAGAGCCGCTCCACAGGGTGCTCCGAGGGGCGTCTACTGCATTTTGCACTCGGACACATCTTTCCCTGAAGAGGCTTGACAAAGGTTTGCCTTAGGGTCCACATTCTCTATTTCAGCTGGTTCCTCTGAGAAAGAAAATAAAAACCAAATTAATTCTATTCAAGTACACAGGACAGCAAGAAGACACTACAGCAGCAGACGTCCGAGGAAAGCCGGGTGGTTGGCTCACATGTTTGGTAAAGCAGCAGTGCATTCCCTTAGAGCTCTAGGTCTCATTCTGTCAGAAAGTGTTACTCTGCAGAAACTCAGGACTCATAAGGTATATTCAGTTAGCTTGGGGTTTAATGTGAGTCAACTACAAACTACATCTGATTTTCCTTTCTTTGTTGCATTCTTTGGGGAACAAAGTGTGTTAGCGTCCTTGCAGAAGAGCCTCTGCCAAGGGAGAGGAAGAGAGAGGCACATTTGGCAGTCCTACCTAGCTGTGAGGCCTACAGACCAGTGACTGCACCTGTAATATGGCTGAAGAGTGTAATATGGCTGAAGAGTGTAATATGGCTGAAGAGTGGCACTTATCTTGGGCTAATAGCAGGCCATAAATCCACTTAGACACTGTTAATGCAACGGAACTCGTTCCTGTACTGTAAACCTAGACAGCTATTCACAGTTGGAGAGACCCCAGACCCAAGGAGAACCTACTATCACCACTCTCTTAAACCAGCAACGCCTAACTATTCTAAATACTCACTTTTGTACCCATGGGAAGAGTAGGTCTCACTCCTCCTCAAAGAAAGTCTTTTTTTCACCTCAGCACAGGAGGAGGAGGCCATTGTAGAATCCCAAAACTAGTGAAAATGCAGACAACGGACTGTGGGTGCCCAGACTCAGCTGATATATCCAGAGTACAACTCTTACCCTACGGCTCAGGCAGAAGAGGGCTGGAGAGACTGTAAGAGCCACAGGGCCAGGGCGGCTGCCGTGAGGCTGTGACCTGGGGCTATGGCAGGACACTACACCCTCAGATCTCAACAATCGCAATCTTATCATGATAACACCACACCCCACACTAGATGGGACAGCAGCACTATCTCTGGATGAAGCTACAGACAACTAACAATGGCTGAGAGGGAGAATTAATCTACAGGGACGAGCTTCCTGATTGAAGCTCCCGTGGTCAGCCCTAGAAACGCACACGCAGGCAGTGTTGACGCAGTTTACTCTTATACGTATATTAGCAACAGTGGTTAAAAGAGGGTGTGGGCTTTTGCTTTGCATGTATGTGTTTTGCCTGCATGTGTGTATATGCACCACACTCATGCATGGTGCCCTCCCTCAGAGGCCAGCAGATCCTCTGGAATTGGAGTCACACAGTACTGAGCTGCCGTGTGGTGCTGGGAACGTAACCATGTCTTCTTGCAAGAGTAGCCAGTGCTCATAACTGCTGCACTGCCTCTCAAGTCTTGAGTTAGTTTTTAAAAAATATCATAATGTTGGTAATCAGTTGAAGAGTGGAGTAGTACACGGTTGCAATCCTGGGGTAGAGCTTGTACCCAAGGAACTCTAATTTACTTAGTAACCCACAAGCAGCACGAGCGATGCTGGCAGTCATCACTGAATAAGCTAATGTAGTATGCGTCACTTCCTTTACGTGAAAGGGGGAAATGTTACCATAATCTGTATGCACAGAAAAAAATAGGACATAGGATTTTATGCTCTATAGGATTTCAGTTCCCTGGAGCTTTTGAAAAGCTCTGAGCTGAGTGCAGACTTGAGTGGGTCAAGAATCAGATGTGGTGCTTCTGTAAGTGTGACAGCAGGTGGAGGGCTGAGATGCCCTGCAATGGCAGGTAACACAGTGAACTCGAAGTCTGGTGCACACCATGCAACTGTGAAGTAACCGCGACAACGGGAACAAGAGTTCTGACAGCTGAGCCTCTGAGAGGCAGCGGCTGACTCATGGCTCAGCAGATGGACCAAACACATCTCAGTGACACCCAGCAACCTGGACAGTTACCTACCTGGGCACAGCCCTAAACTGGAGTTATCAAAATAGCGGATTGGGGGAGGTGCTGGTAGAGACTTTGACCGGCTATCGAAAAACGAAGATTTTGGGGAATCTTTTGGCACCGGATCCTGGAAATTTCGCTCCTTGCACTGGGAAGCTGTGTTCTGTCTCCTCTTGGACTCCATCCCAGTCACTGCAGGAGACTTTGGAGGGTTCTCATGAGAAGCTTCTCTGTAACTGTCTCTTCTGAGAGTTCTCTCCTCCCAGCTCTTAACCTCCTTGGAGAGCTGGGAGTTATCACTTGAATGGAAGCGGAAAGAAAGATCAGACAACTCAATTCCTCAGTGTGGGCAATGGAGAAAACGTTAAAAAGAACCCTAGCCTGCTGAAATATCTAACATGAAACTTACCATTTTATTACATTTGTATTTTAATTTCACCCTAACACTTTCTGTTTGGACTACTCCACAGTTCAGAAAACGAGCTATATAAGTTGAACAATTAAAGTAAAAACTTTTGATTATTGATGTTTGAAAAAATTAAAAATAAATTCAAAGCTGGACATATTTAATGAACACACAACATGCAGAGTGTGTATGTACGCTGTAATAACCGGATAAACCCTTACGAAAGTACATTTTCATCTTTCCTACTTGTACTTTTGGTCACCATTTCTCCACCTCTCTGAATTTCTCTATACATGATCAAACTCCTCTTTCGAATGTAATGTCTCATGTTACCCCTAACCTGCTCTGGTGGGACAGGGTCTCAGCGGAGTTCTGATGGCCTCAACCTCCTGACTGGGTTCTGGGACTACAGCTATGAACTGTCATGCTCAGCCCTTTGTCTTTGCTTAATGTCACTCTACGTAGACGTGGGATAGTCTGGTTGTTTCTTGACATGGGATATTTTATTCACTTATTCATTCTGCAGTGCTGGGGAATAGACTAGGGCTTTGGCCACACTAGGCAAGCATTCTGCTATGGAGTCATGATGAGCCCTTCATACCTGGTGTGTAATTTTCTTCCACTGTACTATTACAGAGTTCGGTGCAGAAGCTGCACTCTTCCATGGTAATATAGGCCAAATGATCCAGTGCTGTAAGCTGTCTGTCAGTAGGGTACAGTCTGTCAGTAGGGTACAGTCTGTCAGTAGGGTACAGTCTGTCAGTAGGGTACAGTCTGTCAGTAGTCTGTCAGTAGGGTACAGTCTGTCAGTAGTCTGTCAGTAGGGTACAGTCTGTCAGTAGTCTGTCAGTAGGGTACAGTCCTGACTCAGGGTCCTGGCAGCTTCCCTGACTCTAATGGACTCAGGGCAGCTCTCTTCTCAGTGCTCATTTCCTAGTTCTTGGCCCAGTTAAACAGTTCAGAGCAGCTGGGAAGACGCTTCAGTGGGTAACGCACTCAGTTTGATTCCTAGAATCCAAGTTAAACCAAAGCTGGGTGCACAGAGCATGCCTATACCTCAGAGCTGAGGAGGTGGGGCAGGGAGCTCTCTCGGGTTTGCTGGTTAGCCGGGTCAGCTGACCCAGACAGCTCCAGGCTCAGTCAGAGACCCAGACTCAAAACCCGTTGGAGAAGTGAGTGGAAAGGTCAACACATGACCTCTAGCCCCATTGCATAGTTAATGAATGACAAATGTGAAACGAAGCACTATATTCTAATTTCTTCTAAACAAGCATTTACTACACAATCTCTAAATATTTTTTTCTCAAAATTAGTAAAAGGTTGATAACTGCAGAAAATATATACAAATAATTACAACATATGCAGTAGCCATAAACATAGGATCCATCATGCAATCAGAACTTTACTTTTTCATCTGGTCAGATTCTTTTGAGACAAGTTCTCTCTATTATGTATCCCTGGCTGTCTAGGAACTTATTATGAGCTTACTCTTCAAGGCTGGCCTTGAACTCAGAGATCTGTCTGCCTCTGCCTCTGGGGTGCTGGAGTTAGAGGTGTGACCTAGCATGCCCGGGTTTAGAACTTACCATAACAGCTGATTCTTTTGCTTTCTTAGCTGCTCATTTTGTTGCTTTAACTTAGAAATTTCACTTTCCATCTTTTTATATTCACTTTTCAAAATAAGAGCTTTTGTGCTTTGTACAATGCCGCTGCCACCGCCACAGGTTAGAGGTTTCCTCAGAGGATGCGAGTCTTGTTCTGAGAGCACTGCAGGAGCAAGCACACACACACAGTTGAGAGTATTTCTCTTTTAAGCAAAGCAGAAACAACAGGGTGTCTTCTGTGTTGCCCAGGCTGACTTTGAACTGGTTCTGATCCTCCTGTATCAGCCTCCTGAGTGCTGGATCAGAGGCATATGTTGCCATGTTTAGCTAGGCAGATAATCTTAATTAGCTCTGAAGTTCATTCAAAATACTAGAGACAGTAAACCTTGTAACAGGCACTATGGAACCCATTTCCTGGAAGCCTCTTGTGATTTCCTCCTCTCCCTAGAGTCTGCCCTACAGTTGCTCTCACTGCAGAGGTGGCGGCATTCATATTCAGAGCCTTTACTGATCTATGCTCTAATCACCGTGCGACCTGTCAGCAAGCTACCCGAGCCTTTACTGATCTATGCTCTAATCACCGTGCGACCTGTCAGCAAGCTACCCTATGCAGTCATGCGGAGCCTGCCCCCACGTCACTCAGCACTACTGCATGTGCTCACTAAATACACCTTCAAATGAGAGGAAAACATGACAGCGTTGCAGACAAAATGGAGTAATTTATTTCAATAACCCACTAGGTCACCAGCAGTTCATGAAAGACAGAATATATGTGAGGAGATTAGAGATGTACATCTATGTGAGGAGATTAGAGATGTATATCTATGTGAGGAGATTAGAGATGTACATCTTTAGCATTCAGATACAATACAGGTCAGGTGTCTCTGAAAACCACACCTGTTCCTGTACCCCAGTGGATTAGAGACGAACATCTCATCAAATACAGAAAAGGGCCTTGACAAAATTCAATCTTTATTCATGATAAAGACCAGGATAGGAGGGATATAGCCCAGTATAATAAAGAGTCTACAGCAGGCCCTCAGTCACAGTCTTGATAAATAGAGAAAACCCCAGGAACAAGACAAGGAAGTTCATTCTCTCCCCTACGGTTTAATACAGTGGTCCACATCTTACTAAGGGAAATAAGACAACTGAAGGAGACCAAGGAAATATGAATGGGCAAGGAAAAAGTGAAAGTGTCTTTATTTGTGGATGACATGATTTTATACATAAAAGACCTTAAAATTCACTAGAAAGTTTCTATAGATATAACACTTTCAGCAAAGTATCAGGATACAAAAATCAACATTCAAAAATCAGTTGGCTTTCTAAAAAAAATCCTGGACCAAGTCTAAGCAAGTAAATAAAAGATTTGTGTAATAAAAATTTAAGATATTAGAGAAACTGAAGACATCAAAAGATGGAAAGATCTCCCATGTTCATGGATTCATAGGATCAGTATTTTGAAAAAGGCCATCCTAGCAAAGCAATCTAAGGATTCAAGGCAATCTTCATCAAAATTCCAACACAATTCTTCACAGAAATTGAACAACAACAACAACAACAACAACAACAAAACCCTTAAATGTCATATGGAAACACACACACACACACACACACACACACACACACACACACACACACACTAGCTAAAACAATCTTGAATAGTGAAAGAGACAGAGTTATTACCATATACAGAGTTATGCTATATACAGCAGTAAACATGGCATGGTACTGGTGTAAAGTCAGACACAATGAACTGAACTGAAGACCCAGATATAAGCAACAGCCTATGAACAGCTGATAATTGATGAGGAGACAAAAACACACATGGGGAAGAGAGTCTCTTCAACAAATGGTTCTGCCAAACTGAGGGCTGCATGTAGAAGAGTGAGAACAGATGTCTCCCTGTCACCCTGCACAAACAAACTGGAATGGATCTAGGACCCCCACAAAAGGCCAGATACCCTGAACATGATCCAGGAGAAAGAAGGGAATAGGCTGGCACTGGAAAAGACTTTTTGGGCAGGACCCTGATAGCAAAAGTATGAAGACTAACAATTAATAACTGGACCTTAGGAAGCTAAAAATCTTGTATACAGCAAAGAACACCATTAACTTATAACTCAAAAAAAAAAAAAAACTTTACCAATTATACATCTGATGGACAGTATCTAGAATATAAAAAGACATAAAATATAAAAACCCCACCAAAACAACAAACAACAACCCTCTCAGCCCCCCTAATCAAAAAAATAAATAACAATGTACAGTGGGCTGGAGAGATGGCTCAGCAGTTAAGAGCACTGGATGTTCTTCCTGAGGGCCTGGGTTCAATTCCCACATCCATAGGGCAGATCACAACTGTCTGTGTCGCCAGTTCCATAGGATCCGACACCCTCATACGGACATACATGCAGGCAAAACAAATGAACATTTAAAATAAAGGAGGAGAGGGGCTGGGGATTTAGCTCAGTAGTAGAGCGCTTGCCTAGCAAGCGCAAGGCCCTGGGTTCGGTCCTCAGCTCCAGAAAAAAAAAAAAAAAAAAAAAAAAAAAAAAAAAAAAAAAAAAAAAAAAAGGGGAGGAGAGAAGGGGTATACACTAAACAAGAGTTCTCAAAAGTATGAGACACAAGAGGCCAAGAAACACTTACAGCATGGTTCTCAACCTTCTCAACTGTAGTGGGAACCATAAAATTATTTTGATGCTACCTCATAACTATTATTTTGCTACTGTTGTGAATCATAATAAAAACATCTGATGTACAGACTACGTGATGTGACTCCTGTTAGGTCATGACCCACAGGTTGAGAACTACTGACTTAAAAGAAATATTTAAATTCTTAGCTATCAGGGAAATGCAAATTAAAACTGTTTTGTTAGTACATGTTACGCCAGTCAGACTTTTCTTCCTCCTGCTGGGTTGCCTCATCCAGCCTTGGTCTTATTGTAACTTGCTATGGTGTATTTGGCTGATATCCTTGGAGGTCTGCTCTTTTCTGAAGGACAATGGGTGGGGGAAGATGTGGGGGAGAGGGGCTGTTGTTGTTGGGGTGAACTAGGAGGAGGGAGGGGAAACTGCAGTTGGGATGCACTGTATAATAAATCACCACCACCACCATCATAATCAACATCATCACCATCGTCTGTTCTCTTCCACTTACTTGAGGTATCCTGGGCCTGCTGATTTCTTCTAAGATTTTCTCTCAGTAGCCTTATCACTTCTTCTTGATGTTCAACAGTGGCTTTTATAGCAAGCATTCTAACAAGAATAAAATAATAAAAATATGTAACTATTCACGTGACTTTACTGTTGCAGAGGTTTCTGATTTGACGTGCTGCACTGATGTAACACTCCTGTGCCCCTGGAATACAGCTTGGCTCTCATGCCTGCACCCAAATGCAAGTTTTCAGTTTGGTTGCAGGAGCAGCCCAGCCTTATTATTGAGAGACTGATTCATTCAAAACTTCTGGAAACATAATAATAGGTTATATTAGTTATACCTGAACAAAATTATTTTTGGAGACACTATAAACTGTTACCACAGGGCAATATAAATGGGAAACCATGAGAGGATGAAAAGAAACAAACAAAAAACAAAACCAAGAACAAACACCAAACCGATCACTTTAATTTCCATAATGCCAGGACAGCAGATCCTTACTGCAGCTGACCTGGCAGAGCCAGCACTCAGATTTGACTGCTGCTTCCCAGGAGAAAGAGATACGTCATGAACTGTCAGTCAGCCATCCATGCATTAATTAGCCATAAATTATAATGCTGCCTCAGAAATTACACTCTTCTTAAAAAGTGAGAAAATGGTGCCAGTTGTGGCACGCCTTTAGTACCACTATGTAGGCAGACTCTGAGCTTGAGGCCAACCTGATCTGCAAAGCACTCTCTAGGATAGCTAGGGCTACCCAACTCTGTCTCGAAAAACCAAAAACTATGAAAATAAATGCTGATTGTATCTTATAGCCTTTCCTACTTTCTATTTTCCAGGCAGAATTCAATGGCGTTCCTGACGAGGAAGAAATTCTACAGAGCTGGGCTACATCATGGGACATTCTCTTACATAAGTCTCCCTTTTATTCAAATGCCAGGAGTGGATGAGACTAGCCAGTAAAGCATGTGTTTACGGTGATGGGCAGATCTGGAATTCAGCTCCTCTGACTGCACAGTGCTCACCTCATTGTGCTCTCTACAGAGACAACTTCTGCGATGTTCTAATTGGAACAGCACACACCGGTAGTGAACACAAGCACATGCGCTGAGGGACGCCAGTACCAAAAGAAAACAACCTCTACACAAAGCACAACAGGAGGAGAAAGGGAATTCACAGAACCAAGAGAACTCTCAGTCACACAGAAAAGCAAAAGCTCGCTCTCAGCAGTCACTCTGAAGGACGACAGGCTATCTTTCTTTCCTGTGTCACTGAGGAATAAGCAGGCAAAGGCACCCGGCAAAATGATGAGTCATGCTCAGGTTCTCACTAGTGGGGATGAAACCAGGGCCTGGCTCATGCTAGGCAAGCAGTCTGCCAGGAGCTACGCTCCGGCTACAGCTGGGACTTGTTTTTAATTTTGCACACGTAGTCATAATTTAATGAGAGCGAAGACTTACTCCTTTTCAAATTCCTTGGCTTTTGCCTTCTTCTCTAGGTCAATCTTCACCAGCTGCATTTTGAGATCCTCAATTTCTTCTTTATAGGGCATAGCTCCTAAAGCATTTTTGTCCTTTCATAGAAACAAAAAGCAAGAAAAACAACGATTAGTTTCAATTTTTCCAGTTCTGTTTGGTCACCATGCTGTAGCAGGAATGTCTGAAAGCTGTCTACAACTCCTGATGCATGAGAGATAATCAAGGCATTAACTTCAATTGTAATCGTGTAATATCCCAATACTTGGTATCAAGTAGATCTGAAGCTCTATGTAAGCAAATATTTTTCTTTCTTTAAGAAAACACTCCTCCTCAATGAAAAATGTGATATACTTTACCAAATGAAACAGAAAGGTTGAAAGTAATCAAATGAGGGCTTGCACAGTGGCTCAGAGGTTACAAGTAAGCACTGGCTGCTCTCACAGAACACCAGGGTTTAACTTCTAGCACCCACATGGCTACCACGACTGTAACTGCAGCTCTGGGCAAGCACATGATACACAGACACATGTACAGGTAAAAACATTCATACACATAAAAAAATGAAATGAGTCAACAAGAAAACGAGACAGAAGCAGTGCGGCCATGGAGTAGACACGAGCCCAGGACCAGAGGACAACTTGCAAAGTCTCCTCTCTCCTTCCACCCTGGGTTCTGGCCAGCATCCTTACCCAATAAACCATTTTGCAGCTCCAGTATTTTAGAGTTTTATTTAGGTTTACAGAAAATTCTCATACAAACTGTGTTGCCTTTCTTTTTTCTTATGATTAAAAACCATGTGTTAGAACAGTACACTGTCTCCAAGTGTAGTCATACTGGCAGTTATTTTATTTAGCCTTGGCTTGCATAAAATTTCCTGTTTAGAGCAACGTGGCTTCCCTCAGAGGTCTGCTGGCCTGTCTTTGAGTGCTGCCCTTAATCGTGTGTAATGGCCACACCTGTCCTGATAGTGATACTTTTCACTGACTACTGCTAAGGCCCAGTTTACACTGGGGTTCTTTAGATTCCCCGAGTTCTACTTACTCACCTTTGTGCCCCTCCCCCTTCCTGCCAAAGCTAATCTTTTACTGTTTGCCCAGTTTTATCTTCTACAAAGTACCCATTTGAAGTTTTTTCAGAAGGTAGAGAACTTTTCCAGATGGCCTTTACTTAGATATATGATTTAAGGGGCCCTGTGTCTTTTTTTTTTTTTTTAAATTAAGGTATTTGATTCTTTTTTTTTTTTTTAAAGATTTATTTATTTATGTACAGCATTTTGCCTGCATATGTGACTGCAGGCCAGAAGAGGGCACCAGATCTCATTACAGATGGTTGTGAGCCCCCATGTGGTTGCTGGGAATTGAACTCAGGACCTCTGGAAGAGCAGTCAGTGCTCTTAACCGCTGAGCCATCTCCAGCCCCGGGGCCCTGTGTCTTCTCATGACTCGCTAGGTGCCCCCTACATCCCACAATTTTTAGAGAGACAGGACCTTTCGTACTCTCACTGAGCTTCATCCAGGTCTATTTGTGGGTGGCTACTGTGCATGGAGTTATAGAGGGAGGAAAGGGATTGGGTTCATTTTGTAAACTTCTACTTTGCTGAAGGTGTTCACCAGTTCTGACATTTTCTGAGGAGTCCTTGGCGGTGTTTTGTATACAGAACCGATCTTCAGCAAAATGGAATACTTGGACTGCATTCCTACCTGTGTCTCTATTACTTTCTTCTCCTGTCTTATTGCTTTAGCTCCTATTTCAAGGGCTATAATAAAGTGGAATGGAGAGAGAAGACACTCGTTTGTGATTTGAGCTTTTCACCTTTTATCCAGTGTCATGTTGGTTACAGGTTTGTCACAGACAATCTTTATTAAGTCAGGCTGCTCTAGGATTGTTATGTAGTTGAAGGTGACACTTAACTCCTGACCCCCATTTTACTTCCCATGTGCTGGGATTACAGGCCTGTGCTACCAAGCCTACTTTAAGCAATGCTAGGGAATCAGGGCTTCCAGCAGGTAGGCAGGCACACTTAGCAATTGTGTTGCGTTCTTCAGTGCTGTCATTTCCCTAAGAGTGCAGTAGCAGTGGGGGGTGCGTCAGAGTGCATCCATATATCTTGTTTGAGTGAGGAGTTCATTCTAATCTTCCCATTCCATGTCAGATTGGTTAATATCCTTCCCATGACATTTTGGGAGTTCTCTTTGTGTATCTTGTATTTCAGGGTCTTATCTGATATTTTATATATTTTCTCTCTGTCCTTATTCTTCTGGCCAGGTTCTCTGAAGAGGAGAATTGGGCAGGAAGAATCCGTGTGTCCATGTTTAATCCTGGGGCTGCACTTTTAGTTTGTATGTAAAAAGCCGTTGCCTACCTAAGGGGACACATGTGTTCTCCTGTGTTGTCTTCTTTGTTCTGTTTTACATTTATGCTCATCCTAAGAGATGTATTTTGTCCCTCAGGATGGGATCTTGCTATGTGGGTCACACACATTGTGGGCTGCAGAAAGCATGGCACCCTCCCAACTCAGCCTCCTGAACAACACGTGTGCATTGTTACTCCTGCCTTACGAAACGCTTTCGCTGGTGGCTGTCCAGGCGCCGGCATCAGTGTTTGATGAATTGTCTCCGCTGAGGTACCATCCTTTTAAAAAGATCCCAGGGCTGTCTTTGCATTGTCTGTGTCTCTAGGCTATCTGTTCTGTCCCACTGATCAGTTGTCTACATACGGTTTTATTTTTTTTATTTTTTTTTTTTTGGTCTTTTTTTTTTCGGAGCTGGGGACCGAACCCAGGGCCTTGTGCTTCCTAGGCAAGCGCTCTACCACTGAGCTAAATCCCCAGCCCCCTACATACGGTTTTAAAAGTTCAAATAAACCAACAAAAGATTTCAATGTATGCTGAAAGTGTGGAAACTACAAAGGTATTCTTTGGCTATGATACAAAGACACTATGATACATAAAACACTGTCTGAGTAATTCTTGCATCAGGAAAATCAAAACTAGAAAAGCTGATTTAGAAATGAGTGACAGGAAGAATTATGCGTGGCCAACATGTCACCCGTGGTCAGAGGGACGCTCACAAAAGACCTGCTAACCATCAAGCGTTCAGTGCTATTAATAAATCAAAAAGACTGAAATAGAAATTCCTAGTTAATAAGACTTGTTTAGCTCCTGGATTCTGTAAACTACTCTTATATGACATAGTCCCCTGCGCTTTTGATTTGAATCCTATTAGACTTAGAAATTAATAATGGGCGGGGTTGGGAGATATCTCGACAAGGAAGAACATATCTGCTCTGAGAGAACACCCGAGTGTTGTTTCCCTGCTCACATCAGCTGGCTCACAACCTTCTGTAACTCTTGCTCCAAGAGATCAGTGCCTTTGAGCATCTCAGGCACATGCATTTATTACACACACACACACACCCCTCTCATACACAGTCAAAAATAACAAACATCTAAAGTGAAATGAAGGACTGAACGAATATGAAAAATCTCTGCAGTCATTTCAGTTCTGACCTGGACATGACTTCACATCTGTTTTCTAATATAATCATCTCTGAAAAAGCATTTACACAGGATGGCTATAAAGGTCTGTATTCAGATTTCAAGCAAGTTCACGCTATCTGATTTGATCAATTGTATATTACAAGAAGAAACTTACCAAGATTTTATCCAAAGGACATTATTTCATTTTTAGTTGAAAATGCTCTATTACACAATGTTTTCAGAGGATAAAATTAATATCCTGGGAGTACATTTTGAAATAAATATTTTTATATACTACAAGTTTAAAAACTCAAGCTGTGAAGAGTTTATGCATTCTTAAGGATGGCAAGCAATACCGTGTCCTGTGCATTGTCATTGTCAGTCTAATTCTGCTGTGTCTGCTGATCCCTGAGGCCCGAGACAGTCCAACTAACTGAACAAAATGTGTGGATTATTCTATTTTCAAATTCTTTTTTTCTGGTATAATAAAATTAACCACTTAGTTGGGTGATGGTAACACAATGCCTTTGGGAGGCAGATCTCTGAGTTTGAGGCCAGCCTGGTCTACAGAGAAAGTTCCAGAACAGCCATGGCCACATAAAAAACACCTGTTTCTGTTGAGGCAGACTGTACCAGGAAAGCTGCAGCCATCGTGTTCCATGCCCCGGCTATTTCATACTGTTGCTGTAACATGCCTGCAGTCGCTGACACAGAGAAATGACCTGACTCAGAGCAGGGGCATGCTGACCTCACACCCTGTTACGTTCTGGATGTTAGGAGGTTTGTTAATCTCAAGAAATTCCACAACCATAAGCCTCATGTAGGACCCATCAAATTAGAGGTCATTATGAACTGTTATGTCTAAAATGGCTTGATCAGGGCTGACCACCGGGCAGCAATTCCTGCATCTGTAAAGACCCAACCCACACACACACAGACAACAGTGCACTCACACTGACTGTTTTAGAGCTGTGCATTTGCTCTCAACACCAGGAAGCTCATACCTTTGAGGTCAGTTGTTCAGCTTCCAATGCAACACGAGGATCCTTGCTGTCCTGTGTGGAAGGACGCACAATGGACCAAGAGACAGTCAGTGACTGGTAGACTTTAGACAGTTGCTCAGTTGTTTCTGTCAGCGCCTTCAGGTGACGCTCCAAATCTTTGGCTCTGGCAGCACATCTCTCCTCAAACTCCGTCGATTCATTTACCATGGCCTGTGAACAGAGAGACACTCAGCTGTAAGATAACCTAAAATTACAGTATGAAAGAACTAGAATTCTAGGAGAGCTCGCATGCTGAAATTCGTTAGTTAGAAGATCTTAGAACAGTGCTCCAGACATGAACGCACATTTTCTCTTTCAACATGTTAGATGTTAAGGATGACGGGAATAGAATAATGGATGGGAAGACCTACACGGATCGGTAAGGTCGTTTCACTTCATTACTGTATAGGAACACAGGAAAAGGAGGGAAGAACTGTGCAGGCTAAAGTCATCAGTAGGCGAGCACACAGCCTCAGCTCACAGAGAAAGTAATTTACTGAGTTAAACCCTTTTCACGTCTCGGTCTTTTGCCTGCATCTCTTTCTATGGGACACATCTATTCTGGTGCCTTTGGAGACCAGAAAAGGCTGTTAAATCCCTGGAGCTGGAGTTGCAAACAGTTGTGAACTACCATGTGGGTACTGGGAACTGAACCCAGGTTTTCTGGAAGAGTAGGTAGCCCTCTGAGAGGAGAGTCAATTTTCTCCAGCCCCAATATACTGATTTTTACAAATTAGTCTATAAATCTATTCCTGTGTAGATAATAACAGTCAAAACCACTATTCTCTTTTATGTTGAAGGCTGGCTGACACTGGCGTGACGGTCTTATGTCATAATATTTAGGAAGCTGACAGGGTCTTCAACACCACGTGTGAGCTAGAAATTCACCAACTGTCATGTGTGGTATTTTTGGGTGCAGGATCTTGGTAACAGGGAAGATTATCTGTAGGGATGGATTATGTAAGAATTCTCTGTACTGCTGGGTTAATTTTTCCATAAACCTAACCAAAAAAAATACTCACACATACATGTTACATGCTAAAAACAAAGTAACAGTAGGCACATTTGGAATGTACAATCTAGGATTAGAGCACAAAAATGACAGGAAAGCTATGGAGGTTAACGCACATAGGTCCCCCTGAAGCCAGGGCCGTTTATGGTGCTATCACACTGCTGCCCAGAGCCCTGGCACAGACTCGAACTCGTGATCCGCCTGCCTCTGCCTCCCTCAGCAAATGCTATCAGCATGCGTCACCACAACTGGCCCTGGAACAGATTCAACCCTCAGCTTCTCTGAGGCCACTGGGGCAATGGCTCCATCCTCACAGGCAAGGAGACAACAAAGAGCAGACACAAAACCTCTCAAGTGGGACTCGGTATCAGCAGAGCCTGCCGCCTTCCCAAGTACAAACTGGTTTAATTATCTTGAAGAAGCATGGTAAAATAAAAGAATAAAGTTTGGACAACCAAACATTTTCAGAGAGCACCTACATACAAATTACAGAAAATACAAGCCAGTGTAACCCTTTCAGGATGAGTAGAAAAATAAAAGCAAAGCATCAGAGTGTGAACGTGAACGGTGATACTCACAGTGATTTTGCTATGGTAGAAGTTATTCACTAGGCCGATGCTTTTGTTTTCTTTTTGGATGCTACTTTTAAGATTTTCTGTATCAAAATGAGTATTTAGCCATTTTTCCAAAAACTCAGTTATTTCTTTCCTATTACTTAGTACTTGTTTGACTTCAGTTTTTATGGTGAGGAAGTCATTTTCTGAAAAGTCTTTGAGAATTTCCTGTGTGAAAAATGGGCACCAAATTGTATAAGCATTAGGAAAAACTTTACCCAAAATACATATAAACCATGAAACTACTGTGAGGGGAGAAATACCCACTGGAGTCACTTACTGAGGTATCAGATTACTGAGATATTAGATTAGAATAGAAAATGAATTCTAATCTAAAACTTGATCCCAGTTACCTGCAAGAGAACATTGGCGATACCTTCTACCTGACAGAGGGTTCCACCTACAGGCTCTCGTCACTGCTTTTCTGTGCACGTGGCAGGCCTGACACGCACGTCGGGAACTGCACACCCGCTTTATACCAATGGGAGAACAACAGAGTCCTTGTGGAGCTGATATAGGGAAAGCAGTCTGACTTTCAGTCGTGGGTGTAAGAGGGCACCGGGAAATCTAAAGTATGAATTCATTCTCGTGGGCTGATGTTAAATCTGTCTTCTATGTCTGTGAGGTATGACAGTGTCCAAGAAGTCTCTTGGTCACCTGTCACTCTGCGAGTTACTAATGATTTCTGACAAATGAAAATGACTTTAAACACATACAAAGGTAATTTATTTATAAAAGGCTTAACACCTCATTAAAGGCATTAAAAATAAACCATACCTCAATGTGGAGGTCCATTTCCTGGCTCAGTTTGCTCTGTGAATCTCTGGATGGAATATTGGAAGTCTGTGAAAGGCTCTGTATTTTAATTTGCAATTCATTCTGCTTTTCTACTTCCTGAATAAAAGCCATTTCAAATTTATTGATGAACTCATGCTGTTCTTCCTTTATCCTTGTAATGTAGCTTAACACATACTTGAAGAAAAAGATAAATGAAGAGTGAGACATTCTATTTAGGAGAAATGTCAGCCTCTGAGACGGTGAGGCCCTGTTTCCTTCCACTGTGACAGACAGTAGAGGAGGAAGCGTGGCGGGGGGAAGTGACCGTCCCAGACCGGAGCTTCCGGATTGACCTCCTACTGGGTATACCTTGTGTGCAGTGGTTTTCGAATGAAACATGGGCCATTCTAAAGTTCCTTTTCCCATGGTCTCAGACTTTTAACTACATGTGAGTGTATGTGTTTATCTCAGACTTTTAACTATGTGTGAGCGTGCGCGTTTTGCTTACATGTATATCTGCATTCCACATGTGTGTATGTGTCCACAGGGACCAGAAGAGGGCACGGATCTCCTAGAAGTGGAGCTGCAGATGCCTGTGTCACAGCATCACGCCAAGACTGAACCCCACGTCCGTCCCCCGTGAGAGCAGCCAGAGTCGAAGTCACTGAGTCAGCTTTGCAGCCTTATTATAAAATTTTGGTTAAATCGCCAAAATTGGTAGGATTCTACGATTGCACTTGTGAGATTTATAAAACTGTTATCCTATTTCATTTTATATAAGCTATGTGTGGGTGTCATGTAAGTTCAGGTGCCCACAGGCTGAGGACAGAGCATCAGAGGCCTGGAGCTGCCTTGTCCAGGGTGCTACGAGCTGAACTGGGTTCACTGCACAAACAGTAAATACTCTTGGTTGCTGAGCCACCGCTCCAGCCCCATTTAGATTTTTGAAATATTCTAACATTTTTGTCTGATTAGCCCCCAAACGTCACATTCCAGGATTTCCTTGTCAAGCATGTTTAGAGGCCTGGCTTTAAGGTAATGATAATTGTAATGCTATAATGTTCCCTTGGGTCTCAGACTGTCAGGATCTATGAGGATTACCAGAACCTTGGCATCGATTATCCAAGGTATGGCCGACATCTGCTTCCTTAATGCCTCAGTCCACCTAAGTTTGTAATTTGACCTTTTCTCTGAAGCACCAAGTAAACTGCCTTGACTATGGCCCCGACCAGCCATTTTCATCACCAAAGCGGGGGAAGCCCTCATCTCATCCCAGCCAAGCTGTGTACCTCTCCAGGCCACACTATCTTTTGTGTGTGTGTTTGTGTCTGTGTTAGGACCAAGGCTGGTGTCGAACCTCTTCCTCAGACACTTTCCACCGTAATTTTTGAGGCAGGACTTCTCACTGTACTCTGAGCTCATCAATTCAGTTGGTTAGGAGGTCTCAGATCCCCTGTCACCTTCTCTGCAGCTCTGGGACCCAGGTGTGCCTGTCAAATTATCTTTTAGCCTGAGTGCTGGGGATCCAAACTCAGGTTCGAACAGGGTCCACCCCCACTGGCTGGATCATTTCCGGGCATCCAACCTAATTGCATGGGGTTTCCAAGAGCAGCCCCTGTGCCTGGCTCTTCTCTGCCTTTGGTTTGTCTAGCCTGGATGCCATGGCTGGCTCTACTGGACACGTTGGGTTTCCTCTTGCCCTAATGCTCTTCTTCCTCTAGATGCTTTCAGAATGACCTGACCCATGCTGCATGCTTGCCTTTTCTACTGACAAACCTCAGGTTCAGCCAGAGGCCTTCTTTGGTTTTCTCCTTGAGTGGCACAACACGAGAACTCCAGCTTCAGCACACTCCAGTCTAAACTGATCCCCCTCCCCCCCCTCTCTAAGAGTCACCATCAAGCCTGTCCCGGAACTTCACCCATAGTTCTTTTGTCCCTCCACTGCCTACCATTTGGATCTATTCTTCTCAACTGCTGGGATTTTCAGTCTGTGTGTCTGTTCCACTCTAGAGAACATTCATTCCTTGGCAGCATAACCACACAGTACCTCACTGGATCACTTCATTTGTTTTTCCTTGCCAATGTACACAACCCCTCGAACTTATTTTGTTTGTTCTACAGTAGCACTTATTAAAAACTCACTTGGTTCCTGCCACTACTTAAATGACCATCCACTGGCTCTGTCTCATCTCCACTGTGAACTTCCAGTCTCGCTGTACCTAGTGAACGACAAGGTTCACAGGGAGCCCTTGCAGGTTCCAGAAGCAGGAGGTAATTGCTGGAGGAGGAGACTGACCAGTCAGGTTGCTGGGGGAGAGCCTAGGCTACTGAGCTGCCTCCATGCTGCAGGAGGCTGGGGGACGGAGCTTCCGTGAGTCATCTCCCCTTTTAGGGTGAGCTTGTGGCCAGTGCAGCTGTTTTGAGTCATCACTGAGTAACCTCATAAGCTATGACCCCCAAAACTCGCTGGCTCACTGTAACCCCAGTGAACTCGCTGGCTCACTGAACTGCAGTGCAGTTGTTATTTGGTTGTCATGGATTCCCTATGTGGGGGGAAGAGACATGTGACAGGAAAAGCCTGTCACATAACAAGCTGTTCATAACTCTATGACTGCACTTACTATCCCCACAAACTGCCTCAGCAGATTATGAGATCTGTGATATGGGACTCATAGGAGCTCTGAGCACCCTCGCCTGGTGTCTAGGCCCATAGGCAGAGCTCAGGTTTCGTTGGATAAATCCTGTCTTCAGACCCATACAGTCTTTAATTTGGAAGTTAATATAAATAGCATATGTTAACTCCTAAAGGACCTAAAATACATTGAAACGTATAATTAAAATTATAATCACACCAATATGAAGCTAATATTATAAAAAGAGTTGGTACCTTAAGTTTCTTCAGGATTCTGTGGAATTCCATGGAACATCTCTGGTTTGCAGTAAGAAGCTTTTCAATCTCTTTGGTTTGTGTGTATGGAAGTGAGAGCTTTGTTTTTATGGTAACTGACAGCTCCTTTTGGGTTTTAGTTTCTTTCTCCAGGTCAAGAGAGAATCTATTCAAGCACTCGTAATCATTAGCCATTTCTGAGTATCTTTTCAGGAGTTTCTAAAGGAAATTAGAATTCACTGTAATGAATGCTAGCATTGTAACAATGGAAAAAAGAAATTAAGACCTTTGTGTTTAAAAGATAAAGGAAGCTGAGTTTTAGATTGTAGGAATAATGTATAATAGTGTGGCAAATACAATAAAGAAAACCAACCCTTCTTTTACTCTTCTGTATAAACTTACTGTGGCCCAGAGCACATGGCTGTAACTCAGCTGTCCCTGCCCGTGTGGTGTGGCCGCCCCCTTGCAATGACTGCTCTCCTGCTGCTGCTCTGCCTTCTCTGCCCACTGGATTAAAATGCAGCATGAAAGGGCTCTCAGCTCACACCCACCACTCAGTCCTTAGCTCCTCCGAAACGTAGGTCAGATTGTGTCTCTCTCTCCAGCGGGCCTCCTCCCCCTCACAGCAAGCCCTGAATCCTTTCAAGGCCCCACAGTCTACTCCTTCACCGTCTCTGACTTTGCTTCTCACTAGCTTTCTCTCTTGAAATTCTCCCTCAGGACCTCTGTATCACAGTTTGTCCTATCTACCGCAGTCTTCCCCAAGTGAACCAAGCCCTTCCGTGTTTTTAGAGATTTGCTCAGTATCACTTTCTCACACAGGCCGTAAAAAAACAAACCACAAACTGCCACTATGCCATTTGTATACACATGTACATGTATGCGCACACACACATGTGCTAGGCTATAGAAACATTATAATGTTTAGGGAACATTTGCTATTATCTGCACACTGTTCCCTTTATAATTCCACCTGGGGTGGCACAGGATGCCTTTGGAACAGTAGCGACAATGCCACGGAGCTGCTACAGGGCTCTTACTTCTATCCTGAGGCACTTTTCTCGAAGTCTTCCTGTACAGTGCTGTTCTCCACCACATAGTAACCCCTTTCCATATTGCACTGTCTCTTCATAGTTCTGATGGGCCTGGTTCAAAGAAAGACAGAGCAGTGACCACACTCACACAGCACTAATCAAACATGCTTACACTGTACATCATGTTAAGTAAAGGAGCTAAATACTTCATTGGGATTTATTAATAACAGCACTAAAATAGGCAAACAAAAAGAGTGATGTTACTGTCTATTCACACAGGGAATGACTTACACTCGCTGAAGGGCACAATCACAATCACAATCATAACTCATAATCTGTGGTTCAGACTTTACAGTGCTTGCAGTCTTGACTTTACTGGTTGAAAATCTAAGACCTGAAATTCTCTCAAATTCAACTTTTTTGAGCTTCATTCTACCTAAAACCTTTCTAGAAATCAAGTATTTCAGATACCAAAATCCTCTGCACATATTTATGTATTTTATTATCTCTTCTTAACGACTGCTTGTCTTTAACACACTCAGAAAAATCTATGCTCAGTTAGAAATGAGCTCTACAGCACAAGAGGGCCAAAGGGCCCAGAGTCCAAGCTCTGACCCTACCTTTCCCCTCAGTGCTGCACCCACTGAATTCATGGTCTTGTTTTTCTCTGTCACTATGTTTGAAGGTCGGTACCACATAAATAATGCTAGGCTTAGCATTCCGACATATGGATGAACCCCATATGCCCTGCAGTTGGAGGCTTGGCTTGCTTCTAGATTTTGGTCACCACAAGCCACTCTACCCCCAAACAATGTTCTATTCTTGCCCAGTTGGCAGAGACACAGGTAAGGCAAACTCTTGGAAGGGATACTGCTGAACCAAACGTACTGGATGCACAGAGATGCTGCTGAGGTGGAAAGATGCTGACTCAGCAGTAGAGAGCACCAGCTGTTTTCAGTTCCAAGAGATCCAACACCCTATTCTAGCCATTGCAGGTACAAGACACACAGACAGACAGACAGACAGACAGACAAGACAGACAGTCAGCCCGCCAGAGACTGATTCCCCTATGGATCCTGCATCTTCGAGAGTGGTGTCTCTAACTACGAAGAAGCACACTCACCTTAAACTTGGCTTCTCTTAGGCTGTCCTTGAGCTGGTCTTTCTCCATCCTGAGTATCTCCTCCATTCTCTTTAGATCATCTCTTTCTTTTGATATAGATTTCATTTCTTCAAGGTTCTGGTGAATCTGCTGAGCCAGATTTAAATTCTCCATCTCTATCTTACTCAGAGCTAAGCCCTGCTCCTTGAGCTGCTTCTTGGTTTCACCGGCTTCCACTTTTGACTTAAGAAGCTGAAGCTCACTTGCCTTAAGTTCTTGAACCTGAAGACAAGAGATCGAATTCTCTATGGTTAAGGACTTCCGTCTACTGCTAGTCTAAGGACCACAGGTACAGGTGTCATGGACGTCTTCTGGAAGTGGAGCTAAGACACACAGGTGTGGGAATCAAACCAGCATCCTCTGAAGAGGATTCCTGAGCCATCGCTCCAGCTCAGGAAGCTTAACTCCTCTTCCACTGTGTGTGGGGGATGGGGTGGGGGTCAGGTGCTCACTATAGGAGTGTCTAGAGCTGGAGGGCCATCTGACAAGGACACTGAACACTGAACTTAGGTCTTTGGCAAGAGCAGTGCCTCTTAGCTGCTGAGCCGTCTCTCCAGGCTAGGACATGGACTATTTTTAAGAAAGATGAAGAAGAATTTTGCTGGGAGTAGTCATGCTAGTCTTTACTCCCATGATGCACAAGGGATGTCACTCCTATCTGTGTTTTGCTAAAGGCACTCCGTTTTCTTTTGAAGTATAACACACACATAAAGTGTACTAATCTTAAATGTAGAGCTCACTTAATTCTTTTTTGTTTCCTGGCAGGGTTTCTCTGTGTAGCTCTGGCCACTCTGGAACTCGTTCTGAATACAAGGCTGGCCTCGACCTCAGAGATCTATCTGCCTCTGCCTCTCAAATGCTGGGATGTGTACCAGTACTGCCTGGTTCAGTTATCCTTCACACACACACACACAGGCACATGTACACACACATCCCTATAAAACCACTGTCTGGTTCAGTTATTCTCTCTCTGTCTCTCTCTGTCTCTCTCTCTCCTATAAAACCATAACCCACACCAAACTAGATAGCATTTCTCATTTCTCTTTTTTTTTTTTTTTAAAGATTTATTTATTTATTATATAAGTACACTGTAGCTGTCTTCAGACACACCAGAAGAGGGCATCGGATCTCTTTACAGATGGTTGTGAGCCACCATGTGGTTGCTGGGAATTGAACTCATGACCTCTGGAAGAGCAGTCGGGTGCTCTTAACCACTGAGCCATCTCTCCAGCCCCAGAAAAATCGTCTGTTTCATTAAGATTTTCCAATTTTGTGGAGCACAGGTTTTTTTTTTTTTTTTTTTTTTTTTGGTTCTTTTTTTTTCCGGAGCTGGGGACCGAACCCAGGGCCTTGCGCTTCCTAGGTAAGCGCTCTACCACTGAGCTAAATCCCCAGCCCCTCATTTCTCTTACCCCATAAATACCTGCATGTCCTTCCTTTGTCCTTTTCTATATACACCCAAGGAACGGAAACGGCACGCTTACGGTGAATACCGTCAAACTGTTTCCCAACGTGGCTCAACTGTTACATTCCCAGGGTGAAGCCATGAAGAGTGAGATGCCCAGTCAGTACCTTCTCCTGTAACCTAGTGTTTGCTCTTTCCAGCTCCATGTTCATGTCTGACACTTCCTCCGTCCTCTTAGCCACACTTCCCATGAGTCTCTCGATGGTTTCTTGGTGCTCTTTCAGATCCAGGTGAGCAATTCTTAGTTTCTCTTGCTTTTCCAGATCCTTAAAAAAGGGACATATCTTAACATTAAGCAGCATTAAAAAAAAAAAAGTGATATATTTTCTTAGTAAAGATAATCATGTTTTTACTTCTTTGTCGTTGTGGACCTGGACTGAACTCAGGACCACTCTTCAAGCAAGCAGATGCTCTGCTCCTGAGTGCTCCTGTCCATTTGCTTTTACTTCTTTTAAAAAATTCACCTAAATCGTCTGCATGTTACCACCACCACCACCACTTCCACCACGACGTGTGTGGGGAGCTTCCTATGAAGTCAGTGGACAGGTCTGTGGAGTCTGTCTGTCCTCCTTCCTTTATACAGACAGGTTCCTGAGACCAAGCCCAGATCACCAGGCTTGTGCAACAAATGCTTTACCTGAAAAAGCCCATCATGGGTCCTGCTTTTACACCTTAGTGATCCCTATTGGGAAGTCAGTCCTTTTCCTCCCATTTCTCCATACCCCTAACTTTAGGAAGCCAACGCACTGCACATAATTTTCTTACCAAACTGCTTCCCTCTTAATGTTTTCTGAGTTGCAGAACAGGACACTGAGATCCATGTTTTAAAGACATGTACAACACTTTGGCATATTGCTTGTTCTTACCAGTTTCTTCCTAAGATACATTTAGGCTGCTTCCTATTTTTTAATATCAACCATAATAACCAAACAACTTTAGGGTCTATTTGTGTTTATGTCTACACTCATATGCATATATTTTTAACAATGGAATCAAGGTATATCTAGGATAAAACTCCATAAAGAAGTGCTGAATTAAAAGTTTTATACCGGGGGCTGGAGAGATGGCTCAGTGGTTAAGAGCACTGACTGCTCTTCCAGAGGTCCTGAGTTCAAATCCCAGCAACCACATGGTGGCTCACAACCATCTGTAATAAAGTCTTAAAAAAATTAAAAAAAAAAAGTTTTATACCAAACTGTCCATCTAAAAGACTATTACTCCTTTGCCACCATGAGACTCATTACTCCAGGTGGGGATTCAGAGACCTGCTAGGGATGGACACCAGGAACTTACACTTGCTTCTGTTTGTCGCAGACTTTCCCTTAGTTGGTCTCGCTCTTCTCTGAGGGCTTCATCCATAATTTTTAGGTCATCATTTTCCTTAGCGACTAGTGTCATTTCTTTAAGGTTCTCATTAAGTTGTTGAGTCAGTTTTAACTTCTCTATTTCTATGCTTTCCAGAGTTGAATTCTGGGCTTCAAGCTGCTCCTTCAATTGCTCCATTTGGTCCATTGTTTCTCTGAGATCAGCCTTTACTTGAGAAAGCTGATGTCCTTTTTCCTGGAGTTCTTGGTTCTTAAGACAATCATATAATAAGTTAGAGTGTTGGACATACAGACAAAAATGCAAACAACGATCTTAAAATTGAAGCAGCAAATCATCTATGCCTTAAAATTCAGACATGTTCACAGCCTGATTCATCATAGAGAAGATCTGGTTTGTCTCCCAACTATTCAGATTGAAAAAAAGATACCTGTGTCTGTAAGACAGCATGTGTGTGCTCTAAGTCCCCGTGGATGACAGCATGTGTGTGCTCTAAGTCCCCGTGGATGACAGCATGTGTGTGCTCTAAGTCCCCGTGGATGACAGCATGTGTGTGCTCTAAGTCCCCGTGGATGACAGCATGTGTGTGCTCTAAGTCCCCGTGGATGTGCGCTATTTCATCTGTGCAGTCAGACACACTCTTTCTGAGCTCGTTGATAGTTTCTTGGTGCTCTTGCAGACGCATATGTGCAACTCTTAGCTCTTCCTCTTTTTCCAGACCCTTAATAATCACAGAAAAAGAAGGCACTAAAAGAAATCCATTTCAAACAGAAGGTATACAGAAGGAAGGAAAAGTCCTCTTGTCTTCTCTAAGGCCTCCCAGGCCTCACTCTTGAGTTGCTCTAGGTGTGACCACAAATTCTCAATAACTACTGCCAGCCCATCTTTTCCCAGGGCAGGACACTCCCAACCAGTGTCACGTCTACTTTGTTATCTAAGGTGCAGCACTCCGTCCTCCAAATACACTGTCCTATTCTATCAGCCCCTTTCATTCTTATGGACAGTGAACATCTACAACCATCTTTGCACCACTGTGTCATGTGTACAATGTAAAAAGCCACAACCAAACTCTTCGGGACTAATGCTATACTTCTGCCCACCCTGAAGCCCAGTGGCCTTCAGGACATGAAGGTTGCACAATGCCAGAAATGGCACTCACTTTAGTTATTGTCTCTTCAAGGCTCTTCTTCAACTGGTCTCTGTCTGCTGTGAGGCGCTCCTCCACACTGCGAAGCTCATCTCTTTCCTTTGCTACGGATTTCATTTCTTCAAGGGTTTCATTAAGTCTCTGAGTCAAGTTTACATTCTGCATTTCCACCTTTTCCAGACTTGACTTCTGGGCCTCCAACTGCTGGTTTAAGTCTTCACATTTATTTCCTTGAGTCTCATTAAGGCTCTTCATCACAAGATATTCATACTCTTTGTCCTGAAGTTCTTGCAGCTAAGAAAATATAACAAGTGAGGTCACAGGTACATAGAAGTGGGTGTTTGTTTTTAGGAGAAAGGAAGATGTGTTCCTAATTCAAGGCAAAAGCTCTGACGCAGTCACTTGGACGCATAGGAATAGTTTCCAGTCCCTTCTATTATTCAGGAGAAAATGCTGACACGTACTAGGTGGCAGCACGGTGACCTCAGCGCCACGCTGTTCCCCGTATGAGCAGCAGCAGACTCACCCTAGTGCTGATCTCCTTAATGCTCTCCTGCTGCTGCTCCCTCTCCACATGAAGGGCCTCTTGTGCTCTTCTCAGCTCTTCTCTTTCCTTAATTAGAATTTTTATTTCCTCTTGACTTTCTTCAAGTTGTTTATTCAGCCGGAGTCTGTCACTCTCTACACTTTGCAGTGCTGAGTCCTTGGTAAGGAGAAGCGCCCTGATGTGGTCAAGTTCACTCATCTTCCCTTGAACCTCACTAGTTTCTTTTATATTAAGTTGTTCCTGTTTCTCACAGAGTTCTTGAACCTTCAACCAATAAATAAGTTATTAGCACGGCATATACAGGTATATTCATTCATTCATTCTCTCCCCCCCCCCCCCCCCCCCGCCCCACTCCCACTGCTCCTCGCCTCCACCTTACCTTTCTCTCTAGTTCACCAGTGGTCACCTCCAGCTGCACCCGCACGCTCGACAGCTCAGCTTCCTTCTGGGAAAGGCTCACTATTAGGGAGTCAATTTTGTTCTCTTGCTCTTTCAGGCAACAACGAGCAAGGCTTAGCTCCTCTTCAGTTTCTAGATGCTTTAGTATTAGAGAAATTATAAGATGTTTATAGACGTATAATCGTCACAGTATAATTAACTCCTTTTTGAAAAGGTTAGTCATAAGGAAAAGGTTTGCTTATAAAAGATCTTGAGAAATACAGGGCAAAGGGGAAACTACTTTATCTGTCACTTCTCTGAGATGCTCTGATGCCCATCTGCCTGGAGAGCCTGCTGCAGGCACGGTCGTTCATCTCTCTCCTTTGGCCAGCACAGCACAATAAGCCCCAGTAGTGCCATGCGTACCTTAGCAGTAGCCAACAGCTCTCTAATAGACTTAACAAGAGGGAAATAATACCGGGTACTGGAACCTAAGTAACTCCTCAGGGATAGTGGAGCATAGATCTTGGAGAATAATCTATAAACATATCTTTACTAAACCAGCATAATTCCTAGCTGCATCCTAAATACTTGCTCTTTTACCAACTTGAGCATTTCTCTTTCTTCTCTCTGCCTTTGCACTGTTCAGTTGCCTCACTCATTACTTCAGGAGACTCCCTGTCCTTTCTTTCCACATCGTGGGCTGTTTTTGTGTAGACCCTCTTGCATCTTAGACAATACATTTGCTAGCGAAATATAACAGACAGGATCCAGTGGCTCAATACAGGGTAATCTTCCCACACGTTCCCATTCCCCAGTTAATATATATATTGTTCACACACACACACACACACACACACACACACACACACACACCCACACCCCGCACGTAGTTTTTTTTAAACATATATGTACGAGTATTTTGTCTGTGTACCACAACTGTGCGTGCCAGAAGAGGATGCCAAAGCCCCTGGCACTGGAGTACAGATGGCTGTGAGCCATTATGGATGCTGGGAATTGAACTTGGGTCCTCTGCAAGAACAGCGAGTGCTCTTCACTCCTGAGTCACCTCTCCAGCCCCAGTTCCTATGTTTTAACTAAGGGTTCACTTTATTGCCAAGTGTCTCAGTAGATACAGGGTGGAGATGAAATAGTGAGTCTTTTTTTGTTCCCTGCACCCATGATTTGTACCAGAATCATGTTTTTGGAGAAAAAGACAGCTACTGTGCCAACTCTCAGCAGACTGAGGAGGTAGGCTATCCAGGATGTTGATGCCAGCATACCTACTATCATGGGTCATTAGGAAGGGCTTCCTAGAGGCAGAACAAACAGAGCTAAGAATAAACCTCTGCTTCCATAAAGGTGTGTGCGAGTGCTGCTGGTGGGCACGGAAGAGCATCACAGGAAGGGAGGGCTGCAGCAAGGACAGCAGCCTGCAGGACCTATGCTCCTGGGACTCACGGGCCATCCAGTGGGCTCTAGTTTTGAAAGAGCTACAGTCAATAGTAAACAAATTAAAGAAGAAAACACGCTATCCCCACTGGGAGCTTGGTTAGACCTGTGCAGTGTAAGAATGAACGACCCAGGGCTGGATTGGCTCAATGATTAGAGCACGTGTTCAAAGGACCTGGGTCCACCCCCAGCACTCGTGTCATGGATGCTCAACGCTTCTGTGGGAATCAGGCACACATGTGGTAAACAAGAAGGCAAAGCACGCATATGCATAAATCTACGACAACATGAATGTGGAGAGCTAGAAAGAAATAATGGTGTATTAGGATATTGATAATATGGATAGAAAAATGGGAGGGTTTTAATGTAGGTCCCACGCATACATGTATGTGTACACACCACATACATGTAC
Organism: Rattus norvegicus; assembly: GCF_021556685.1. Classification (NCBI taxonomy): domain Eukaryota; kingdom Metazoa; phylum Chordata; class Mammalia; order Rodentia; family Muridae; genus Rattus; species Rattus norvegicus. The sequence continues at coordinate 225,909,323 of NC_141535.1, read as the reverse complement.
ACACACACAGTCACGAGGTATGGAAACTGCATTCTAAAGTAAGTGAAGGGAAGATAGAGTCAGAGCAGGAATGATTTCCAGGTTTCTAACAGAAACCATGGAGATGACAGTAATACCCTATAGAGAAAAGGGGTCTGACAACTTAATACAGGATCTTACTTATTTGTCTCAGGCTGCCTTTAACACAGTGCTGTGTCAGCTCCAGCCCTGATACCCTGTGCCAGGGCTCAGATCAGAGTTCCCCGTCACCAGGCATAGCAGGCGGTGGGTGGGGTGGGGTGGGAAGGTATTTTCAAAGAAAAACATTTTTTTTCTGGTTTGCTTTTTCTGTGATTAAGGCACTGATTCTTCTAAGTCAAATCTGAATACTCAAGAAGAGAAGATGTTCTGACGTTTCATCGTTTGTTTATATTTAGTCGCAGTTTTAATTATTCTGTTTCTAGTCACTCTATGATTAAGAAACATCTGCAGAAGGTTAGTAGTAAGAGTAGTAAGGTTTTATATGTGACACAAGCAATGTTTTTAAATGTGACACAACTTAATTCTGAAAGAGCCAGTTAGGTAGGAAGAACTCGCTGTCCAAGCTTAGTGGTACACACGACTGCATCCTGGGACTGGGGAAGTAGAGGCACAAGAATTATGAGCTCAAGACCAAGTCTGGCAACAGAAGGTTGTATCTCAGAAACCACAAGTAAACAACTCACATTAGCCAAAGTTCTTCTGGCATCGTCTTTCAGCTGGGCACATTCGACCTGCAGTGCTTCCTGTGTTCGTCTCAGGTCACTTCTCTCTTTAGTGAGACAGCTTATCTCCTTCTGACTTTCTTCAAGTTTCTTGGTCAGTGCAAGGATTTCCATTTCTATGCCCTCCGTGGTTAATGAGTGCGCTGTTCTGGAATGTTCTTCCACTGGCTCCAGTTCACTCCCCTTCTCTGCACTGGCCCTGGCTTCTTCCGCATCAGGAAGTAGCTCTTGCTCTCGCGGCACTGGGGTCTTGTAATAATCACAAAGCACAGGTTACTATCTATACATTACATACATTCTTTAAACGGAAAAGGTCAGGGGACTTCTACCAGCAATGACAGTGACCTTGAACCTTAGGGTCTCCCTTTCTTATGCACTCAGTCTCAATCCCTTCTGATCTGACGTAACGTCTGGTGTAAGTGTACCATATTTTCTTCTCAGCTCAGAGCCGAAGCGAACCAATCTTCATATCATATACCTTCACACTATTAACTCAGTCAGTTACAGGCTTAACTTCCAACTGGTTTCCAAATTATAAGCAAATAAAAGTTGTCACATGTCTTTGTGAATATACGCAGTACATACAGCATACCATATACATATCTCCAAATGCTGCCTTCCAAGCTTTCTGTGTGCACACTGATCCCCATTGCTTTCTGTGTGTGCACACCGATCCCCATTTATCCTGGTTGCTAGCAGAACCACGTAACTGCGTGTTTCTACAGGCACTACATTAGAATCGAGGAACTGCTTAAACACACTGAGAAAAAGAATCATTTTATTATACAAGTGTCAATGCTTGGCAGCAAGTAGTTTTTAAAACTGTACTGGCCCAGTTACCCCAATACGATCTTTCTCACAGCATTTACAGTTACCTCATGGTGTTTTATTCATCTGACTGCTCACTTACTGCTATTTCCTTCTACACCCAATATGAATCCTTGTCCCTCTCTTACCACCCCTTCTCCTTCTTGAGACAGGTCTTCCATAGCTCAGGTGAGTCTCAAACTTTCTGTGGAGTCCAGGCTGGTCTTGAACTCCCGATTCTCCTGCTTTACCCCCAAGCTCTGAGAGTGTAGGTTGCACCAGCTCAGAATGTGTCTGCCACAGTAGAGAGCCACCAGATTCTTACCCACTGAATAAACGGTAACTATGTATCTATTTTCCTCAAGGGAGAAAGAAGACGGAAGTGGTGAAGGCGGCGAAGCCAGGACATACCTCTCCTTGTGATGCAGGGTTGGTTTTTCCTGTGTCCTGGGTGCTTGATGCTTGAGCTTCTTTTTCAGAAATGCTTCCTCTTAGCTCTTTGATGATTTCTTGGTATTCTTTTAGATTTGCATGGGCAATGTTTAGTTGTTCTTTTGTTTGTAGGCCCTAGGTCAGTAAGTGAAATTTAAAGAATTTTATAGCATTCACCCAATACTACGTCCCTCTTTCCAGTTGAATACATTAGAATTGAATACTAAAGAAACATTTAACAGATAAAGAAATGCTATGATATGACTTACCGCAGATTCCATTTCTCTTGCGTATTCTTTAAGTTGCTTTTTCTCTATTTCAAATGACTCCTGTAATTCTTTTAGATCGTTTCTTTCCTTGGTGATAGACTCCATCTTCTCATAATTTTCATGAAGTTTCTGAGCTAACTCCAGTCTCTCTGTTTCCACACGTTCCAACGCCAATGCTTGGTTCCTGAATTCATTCTGTAAGTTCTCCAAGTCAGTCACCTTTGCCTGCATCTCACTCATAGCTTCTTGTATACTAACAAGTTGCTGCTGTGTCTCTTGGAGTTTCTGGTTCTTAGGGGGTACAATTTTTTTGAAATTATCATGTTGCTAAATTTTTATGTAACATTAACCGAGCATTGTCTACTTCAATGGAGATGGATAAGCAGCACTGGATGTAAACTTGCCCTTAGACAGAATGGGCTAAACCATTCAAGACTACGTAGAAACTCAGAATGTGAACCTGTTTGGAGACGGGACTTTACGGATATAATCAGACTGAGTAGTGAGGCTAGACTATTCTGGATCACAGTGGAGTCGTAGATTCCAGGACGGCTTGGTGATACCAGACACCAGTCAAAACAAAAAAGGGGCCCTTCCCTAAGCCATCAAAACAAAACACCAAAAAAACCCACCACTGACATTTCAACTTTTAAACTCAGATTCTGGGAGCTGAGGCCAGTTTGGTCTGCATAATAAGTTCCAGGACAGCCAGAGCTACATAGTAAGACCCTATCTCAAAGAACAAATACACAGCAAACAAACAAACAAAAGAGAGTGGTGACAAAATGCATTTCTGTCATGTAAGCTACTTTATGGTAATTCTGGTATTATTTTGGAAACTTACATAGTTTGATCAATGAATCAAGGTGTAATGAAAAAATTAAACTAAAAAGTCAAGAGACTAGTTAAGTATACATACACAGATTCCTAACAAGCACAAGTGATGTAAGTAAATAAATAATATACACATACCATCTGTTTATTTAGAGACAGAGTCTCAGTCTACAGCTCAGGCTGGCTTAGAACACAGTAGGAAGCCCAGGCTGGTATCACACGTAGAGATTCCCTTGCTTAGCTGCCAAACTGAGGCACCATGCCTAGCTTCCCATTATATATCTATCTATCTCAAACTGTTAGCATTGATCCTGCTCCACTTTGGAGGTATTTAAGATTAAAGGAATAAAAATTTATTAGCAAAATGTGTAGTCGGAACAAGTAGGAGACAGCATGGGAAGTTTACCTTTTCCTTTAACTTTTCTTCTATTTCTGCCAATCTCTCATGTGCCCTGGAGAGCTCTTCACTCTTCTCTGTGACATGATCCTTTTCCTGTGCAGCTATCTCTTGTTGCCTTTTAAGTTCATCTCTAAGAATTCTCAACTCTTCCTGGTTTTCCACACTCTAGAGTTTTTAAAAAAAGTCCTAGATTAGAATTTATAATATTACCTTACCTTTGGTAAATCAGAAACACTCAGAAATTACTTTTGGCTCAAAATGAAGAAATCCAAGTATAAGTACATAGCAAAAGACAACCGTAAAGATATATTAGTCTGCTTTCAGTGGCCAAAGAGACTACAGTCACATTTTTTTCTGATGCTTTTATGATGGGATTCAACCACCAATCAATGATCAGTGAGCTCAAAATGGTTCCCATTCTTTTCTGACAGATATGGGTTAATTCATTAAGATCATACAGCAACATGCTTGTATATGAAGGTCAACAAAACGAACCAAATCAGAGAATATACTTTGTGTTTGCATGTAAATTTTCATTCAGTTTGTTGATAAACCAGACAATTCTAGAAAATTAAAATAGCACAAAGTGTCAGGTGCACTGGATCCACAGTGAATTTCCAATACAGACCCATACAGATTATAGGGAGTTCTAACAGATAAAAAAACTGAGCCAGTATGGGAATACTGGTAAACATCAATGATTTAAAACAGAATTAAGAGCTACAATAGTAAAAGAGAAACATTCAGGAACATATTTAACAAAGTGTATGTAATACCTATCAACTGTAACACAACATTAAGAGAATAAATAAACCATTAAGGATGGTCAGTGGTGGTCAGCTTATGAAACATGTTCAACATCTTTTATTACGAGGGAAAGGTGCAGTAAAATAGGTGCATTAGCCAAAGAATGGCTAAAATTGAAAGTGTGAATAAATATAAAGTGTTGGTAAGGAGAGCAACCAGAATTCTATTTGTGGACTGGAATATAAAGTGGTAGAATTGGTCTGGAAATCAATCTGTCAAGTTATTACCAGGTTAACACATAACACCTAGTAGGTCTACTTAGGCAGAGACATTTGTCAAAAGTCACATAGCCATATACTTCCATGAATTATTGCATACAGATTATACCCGAATAAAGTTGCTACAATCTAAAATAAACAGATAAAAATACATGGTCAACTGTAGAGCGCTAGATCCTACCATTTCAATATTTTCCTTTAGGTCCATCTTCAATTGTTCCTTTTCTGCTATAATACTTTCCAGTGTCTGCTGCAGCCTGCTATTCTCCTGCAGTAGAGAGTCAATTTTCCTCTGTTCCTCAGTTTCCCCATGATCCTCACCACTCCCAACCACTGTGTGGGCACTTTCAGCCAGCAGATTCTCTTCATCTATGCCATCCAGCTGAAACAGAAATGCATTGAAGAATTTACGTAGTTAATAACTACTTTAATATCAGTAAAGTATCCATCACTTAAATTCTGTACAAAGTACTGGTCTCAAATCAACACACTGACTCTGTTCTGTAACCACAGGGAGTGGGCATTGTTATTATCCCTATTTGGTAACAATGGGACTTACATTTGACAGAGGTAAATTCATTTATGTAAGATCATGCAGAGAGCACACAGTTAGCTCTGGCTCCAGTCCTGGTACTTTTAGACCTGTTCACTGGCCAGAGCTGCCTAGGTGGCAGTTCACATTGCAGTTTTCATGTATGTGAGGTTAAACCGACTCTGTGTACATTCATTTGTTCAAACTGATTAATCAATACATATACCTTTCTTGTCTATGTATCTTCCTTAAATGTTTTCCAAGTTATATGATAGTATTTTGTGCTACAAAAGGGATATTAAAGACATCATTTACTTTACTGAGCATTGGTGGTTGAATAAGAAAAAAGTGATTTGTTCCAAGGTCGGAAATGTGGGCCCTACAATCAGTGAGCTGATTAAGAGTGGAGCAGAGCCGAGGCACTCACCTCTCTTTGATTCCTGACTGGGAATATGATGAGACCTCACAATTGTGTGGCCATAACTTCCCTGACATGGTGGATTATACCTTTTACACCAGGAAGCAACATAATAGATCTTTCCTTAAACTGTTTTGTTACATATTTTGTGACAGCAACAAGAAAGTGACTTAAGTAGTACATGTGTTAGAAAGCAGCTGTTTGTTCTTTACCTTTTGCTCAACTTCATCGCTAGATCCTTCCCTGCCCTTTATAGGCAAATGATCCGACATTTCCTCAGTAGCTTTCATTTTCAGCATGTTAATTGTTTCTTGGTGTTGTTTCAAAGACTCAAGAGCATTTAGTAACTGTTCTTGGGTATCTATGTTCTTTGTAAGAGACAAAGGAAACCATTTCATTAGAATGTGAAGCACACCCATTTTACAGTTACTACTTGATAATACTAAGGAGACTTCCTGCAGTTCTCACCCACTGGACCTTACCATGTTCACAGTGTCCTGGATGTCACTTCTGAGTTGGTCCCTCTCAGTTTGCAGGCTCTCCTGGAGCTGCTTTAGGTCGTTCTTTTCTTGGGTTAAAGCTCTTACTTCCTCCAAGGTTTGCTGCAGCTTCTCGGTGAGCAGATTTTTCTCCTTCTCTGCAGACTGCAGACTGGAATCTCTCCTTTCTAACTTTTCTCTCAGTTCCTCCATTTGATTTAGCATTTCTTGACCCTCAGCTGTTTTCTGTGCGAGCTCTTGAGTCTTCTGAGAAAGCTTTTAAGAAAATGTGTGACAGAGTAAAGGTTAATGCTGTATCAGAGACAGACACGCACATATGTAGACAGAACTTGAAAAAACAAAAGCCCACTCCCCGTATCCAAACTTAAAGCCAGGCTTTCTGTTTCTTTGGAGAGTGTCCCTACCTCCTGCTTCACCCTCTCACTCTCCTCCAGGACCTCCTCTTGTCTGTGCTTGAGCTCCACGTGTAGGCTTTTCAGTGCTTGGCACTCCTCATCGCTGCTCCTCTGGCTCAGCTGGGAAGCTGCAAGGTCATCTTTCGTGTTTCCAATTTCCTCAAGTAAACCTTGAATTCTACTGTCTTTATGAGCCATTTCAGAAAACAGTTTTTCTCTTTCTGTTGTTATTACACAGAGCTCTTCGGATTTCTCATGAAGCTAGGGAAGAGAAGTAAACTTTAGGGCTGTTACCAATATGATAGGTGCCCTGAAGCAAGTTTCAGGATAGTTTTACAGTAAGTGGAGATTTGCTTGAGGAACGGTGGCTTTTTTATTTGCAGCTCTGAGGATGAAACTCAGAGCACTGCACACTGGGCACGCATGCAATGGTTCAGCTCTGTCTACAGCAGACGGCACTGGTCTTGTCGGGGACTCTTCACTTAGCCTCCTTAAACCATCTTTATTGCCTCTTTCTTTCATGGCTTTTGGTTCCAATTAAAAAATGAATACATGAAGAAAACATCAGTAAAAACAGCTGAGTTTATCAGGAAACTCTTTCCTTAGCTATCCTTTCAAAGTTCGTTCTTTGAGACAGGGATTCTCTGTATAGCCTTGGGTGTCCTGGAACTTACTCTATAGACCAGACTGGCCTTGAAACCACAAAAACCTGCTTGTCTGTGCCTCCTCAGTGCTGGGAATTGAGTTGTGCATCACCACCACATTTTCTAATATGACCATGTAGCAGGCACTTTATGGTTTTCCTCAACATCTGATTTACTCCTCCCAACAAGCTACTGACTGCAATAAATTTATATGGATAAACTATGCTTTTAAAAATTATTTAAGAAGCATCATTTACATAATTAAATAATTCACAATATATTTATGGGTAGTTTAGTCACTTTGAAAGGGAAAGATGAGAGAAATGGGAAGACAGCCACAGCAGAGGTTGGCTGCTGGCCGAGGAGGCAGGTCTGTACTGCAGGGACCAGCTTGATGACTGTTGCTTTAACATTTATGTAAGGCAGTGGTTTGCAACCTCTCCTAATTCTGGGACCCTGTAATATAGCTCCTCATGTGTGGATACCCTTCCAACCATAAAATTCTTTTTGTTTCTACTGCATAAATGTAATTTTGTTACCATTAAGAATCATAATGCACATATGTAACATGCAGATTGTTTACATGACTCCTGTGAAAGGGCTGGCTGACCCCCGAAGGGTCTCAGCACTTATAGGATAAACAATGTTTGCAAATCACTTAGCAAGATGTTTGCTATATAAAGCACTCAAATCCTTGGCATTTTCATTTCTTTTAAAAAAGAAATGAGAAAGAGATTGACAGTCTATGCATTTGCGGGCTCATTTACTGACCCGGAAAACTTGTCGTGTCTCCAAAAACTGTCACTGTTAACTGTCAACTTGCTATTTTTTGAGATTTATTTATTTTTATTATGTGTTTGGGTGTTTACCCTGCATGTATGTCTATGCACTGTGTACATGCAGTGTCCATGCAAAGTCAGAAAAAGGCTTCAAATCCTCTTGGAACTGCAGTTGGAAGGAGTCATTAGTTGTAATGTCACACTGACAACTTAACAATCTCTCCATCCCTTCCTTTCTGGTGTTCCCAAAGCCTTAGGAGGGCAGAGAAAACATGGCCCCTGTACAGCTAAGCATGTCAAGACATCTGTTTATTTGCAGTCATAGTGATGCCATGTAAACCCACTTCAGTCTCTTGAATGCTGAGGTCACGGGCATGAAGGTATCTCCAGGTACTTTCTTATATTCTAAATTCTTGTTTCTTTAGCACAGTGATATGACTAGTACCAAGAAATGGGGGAAAGACTAAACTAAGCTGTGTAAATATTATCCGAAGGCCAAACATAGCTGCTGCATGGATTATATCATGAAGCACTTTGTTAAATAAACCTTGAAAACTTTGCTTTTCTCTCACGTTCCATAAGAGTAGTGAGAGCATGAATTCCACTTCTTCCCACCACAGAGTCACTTGTTTACAACGTCTCTCTTGTATGCTTACCTCTCTCCTCAGCGTCTCCACCTCAGATGGTAAAGATTTCAACTCTGACAGCAAGTGAACTTCTTTTTGCAAAGTTTCTTTCTCTTCAACTTCTTTATTTAGTTCTTTTTGGAGATCAGTAATTCTTTTCTCCAATTCCAAATTAGACAATAAACCTATGTTGACAAAAGTGACCTAATTTTTAAAAGATTTTACACCACTTTTCGCAAGTCATGTCTACTGTGTTTGAAAAATATTTTTAAACCCTATTATGGTGGCTATAGAAATTTTTGTGAACAGTGACACCAATGATATTTTAACTGAACATTAAACTCAGAACTTAGCAATCACTTAATTTTGGGAAACGTTCTCAATTCCTTTATGTAAGTTTTTAGGCCGGTGTACAGATGTGTGAACTTGTGTAATACCTTTGCCGTCTACCAAGGCGCTGAGTTTGGATATCTCTTGAAAAGCCAGCTGTAACTCCTTCTCCAGGTCAGCCTGCACTTGCTTTTTCGCCTCCAGCTGGCGCTGATACATCTGAATGCCATTTTCCATCTGCTTACAAGAATCTGAAAGCTCATTCTGTTGGAGAACATTGAAAATTGGCGACATTGTACTGATCTACTGTACTAAGTACTATAATGCGACCATCACAAAGTCTGAAAGCTACCCACAATCCTCTCCTTCAGCTCCAGGTTCTCACTTCTAAGGAAGGCGGACTCCCTCTTGGCGTCCAGGGCCACTGTGTCCAGATCAGACAGAGTGCGCATTGCCTGTTTCAGGTCTTCAGTGGCTTCCTAGGCAGACAACAAAAGGGATACTTAGGAGACCCAAGTTTGAAAGATTTGGAAAATACTTTGGAGAACACATACACGTGTTATTCCTAGATGATCAAAAGGTAAAACTATGCTACTAATCAAACAAATGAAATTAGGATAAGAAATTCTGGACATACTTTCTATATCGGAACAGAGTATCTAGACATATTATTTAAAAAGCTGGTTAGTGTCAATTAAAAAACTTATGACAGGTATGGTAGCACATGCCTTTAATTCCAGACCTTTGGAGACAGAGGCAAGTGGATGTCTGTGAGTTACAAGGAGACCTATCCAACATACTGAATTTCAAGCCAGCCAGAGCTATACAGGGAGATTCTGTTTCAAACCAACCATCCAACCAACCAACCAACCAACCAACCAACCAACCAACCAACCACCCACCCACCCACCCACCCACCCACCTACCTAACTCACCTACCTCCCAACCAGTCAACTGACCCACCCACCAATCAACAAATCAACCAATCAACCCACTCACCAACCTAGAGGAGAAAAACTAAAACTACTCAAGCAACTACTTCCTTCAAGTCTTGTGGTAAAATGTAGATGACATTTATCACTGAACAAAATTATGCTCATATTAAATGTATTTAAATTGATTATAATCTAGCCTGGTACACAGCTGGGTCAAAAATATAACCATTTCCTGGGATGGTTTTAATAATATAGTAGAAGTGGACAGCCAATCACACAACAGAAGCCAACCAGACTTACCGATGAGTATGACAGGTCTGTCTTTGTCATTTCTGACTTCTGGGCGTCTATGTATCTCTGCAGCTCCTTAATCTGGTCCTCTTTCTCTTTAAGAAGCTCCACTTTTGAACTCAGTTCGTTCTAAAAGAACCAAAGAATAGTGCAGCTCAATTTAGTATGTGATTTGAATTTAGAATGACAAAAAATTCTTGTACTTAAAAATTTAAATTGATCAAAATTACTAATATTTAAAAAATAACTGCTCTCTTCTCTGTAGTCATGTTTAATTACATGCATTTTTTAAGTTGTAATCACTTATAAGAGAAATACTAAGATAAATGTTTACCTCAAGATCTTGATTATATTCTTCTGCATGTTTAATTAAATTCTTTAAGTTGGAAACTTCATGCATTAGTTGTAGCTGTGAGAGCAGATGGACAGGAAACAGCAAACCAATTTTTAATACAGAAAAGAAAAAAAAAGACAGAGAAAAGGAAAACCAAAGAAAGCATTTTTTTTTACTGTGTTAGAAACACCCAGCATAAAAGAGATTGGGAGATTAACTGTTCAAACTACTGTAACAGGGCACCTCTTAAGTTTGGTTCATAGCACCCCCTATAGTCAGACAGCTCACAGCCATTTGCATCAGCAGCTCTACTAGACCTGATGCCTCTGTGGGCAGCCGCACTCATAACATGTATGTACCTAATTAACACACTCTGACACATACCCAACTACATGTTAACATGTAAGATATTAAAAATCCAAGAAGCACTATCTAAACAAATCCAAACTCACAGAAACAAGTTACAAAGTGTAACAAAAAACAAATCTGGCTATTTTAAAAAGAACTTAAATTAATTACTTCTTGTTCAAACTCTCTAAGTTGTGTATACACACGAAAAACAGCAATACCTCAATCTTAGAAATCAGTGGCTTATAAGAATACTTTTGACAAACATATTTTGTTTTAAGTTCAGTATTTATATTTTTCTTACCTCTTGATCTTTTTCTTCTCTTTGTTCTAGAAACTCAAATTCCTCTAACTCATTTTTTTCTTTTAATTTCAATTTCAAGTCTTCATTTTCTCTTCTTAGCTGTTCATAGTCTAATACTAGATTATTATATTGAGTATTAAGTGAGGTCAACTCACTTTCTAAGTTTTCCTATAACAAATATAAACAAATTTCCAATCAGAGAAAATGCAGATATATCTTTTAATTGCTTACTTAACAAAAATGTAGATTAACTGAAAATCAACTCAAATTTGACTAGTTGATATAGGCCATTCTCTTCTTCAACATCTGTGTAATTTCCCTAACTTGAAACAGGTAGATTAACTGAAGATCATTAAGTAATAAATCTCTGTGTCAGACAGGGAAAGGCCAATTAACTGTGAAAACATAAAGGAACCCCGAGAAGTCCACCTGATCCTGACACCAACCCTACATTCGCCCGCTTGTCTGACTTGTTTCTAAGAGGACTGGAAAAGAAACAGAATCAACATGAACTAAGTTCTAAGCTCCTAATGGTTCCCGTGGTTTACCCCTAGAGAAGCCATTTCTATATTCTATGCTACTTTGAGAAAAACTATAACAGGGAAAATAGCTTAAAATAAGACTTTTAGGTTTTTTTTTGTTGTTGTTGTTGTTGTTTTTGTTATTTTTCTTGAGTCACTTTTTAAAAATTTAACTTAAAGGTATCTGAGTACATTGCCAGCACGTATGTAAGTGCATGGCGAATGTGCCTGTGGGGGTCAGGTTGACTCCCTGCCATGTAGATGCTGGAACTGAACCTGGGTCCTCCGCAAGAACAGCCAGTGCTGCTAACCTCTGAGTCATCTCTCCAGACGCTCAACATGGAACAAATCCTCCAATGTGTGAGAAACAGATTCTCTGCTGTGGTAGTCAGCAAATTAGTAGTTGCCAGAACTACAGGAAGCACTGATGATGTATCAGATATAAAAGCAAAAACTCCTTTACTACACACATTTAGACAACTTTACTGTATACCTGAGAATCTTGTCACTTTCAAATCTGTCTTACCCTCAAGAAATTTCTCAAAATATAGAACTTAAAATGATTTACAGATCCTAAGATTTAATGGTAGGAGTTATAAGTAGGTTTCCACCTAGTATGTTAGCCCACACTGCTTTACAGAATACTTACTCTATCTCTAGACCTCTCACAGCTGTCAATCAGACATAAATGATAACAGTCTTCCCTATAATCAAATTTGTCTCTGATATTAAGTCAGGCTGGGTCAACAGTGAAAGAGTTCTGACCAGGTGTGAGCTCAGATGAACTAATACTCTGGTATGAATGCCAAGAACATGTCAATAGCAGCTGTGATCACAGATCACTGTATGAATTAGAAAGTTAGCTGGAATTTGTATATCACTGTTAGATAACAGCAAATCTAGCAAGAAGTCTGCACGAGTGGCTGAAGAGATGGTTCACTAAGAATACTCTTCCAGTGATCCCGGACTCTGTTCCCAACACTCAAATGGCAACTTAAGACCACCTGTAATTCTGGTTCCAGAGGATGTAAGGTCCTCTGCTGAGTCTGCAGGCACCAGACTTGCCATGTACACATATACACATGGAGGCAAAGCATGCACACATGTAAAATAAAATTCTTACAAAAGAAAAAAAAAACCCAAACAATGCAAGCGTAAGGACAGACAGATGCTCTACAGACTGTATGACGTCACCTCACTGAGGAGGACAGACAGACACTACGGACTGTATGACGTCACCTCACTGAGGAGGACAGATAGACACTCTGGACTGTATGACGTTACCTCACTGTGGAGGACAGACAGACACTACGGACTGTATGACGTCACCTCACTGAGGAGGACAGACAGACACTCTGGACTGTATGACGTTACCTCACTGAGGACAGACAGACACTCTGGACTGTATGACGTTACCTCACTGAGGAGGGCTGTTGCTGAGCTCCACTCTGCCTCAGCCAATGGCTCGAGTGTGTTATCGAACACTTCAGACTCCCAGGACAGTGCTGAAGTAGGAAAGAGATGCACGTCAGGAATATATTTACTATAAGTTCTGCTAGAAATGAGTAATAAAGAATTCTGACCAGACCTAAGCTCAAGTTGACTTATACTCAGGTATAAATGCCGAGAACATGTTAACAGCAGATGTGATCACGAATCACATTATTGTATGAATTAAGAAAGTTAGCTGGAATTTGTGATAAAATAAAGATCTTTGAAACAATATAGATAAAAATGACAAATCCTCATCTGAGATTTGACCATTGTCAGTAGGTAAGCATGTCCCTGAAGATGATAGTCCCAATGCTGGAGATACATAACTGATATAACAGTCTGAGGACCAGAACGAGTTTAGCTGGGTGTTAGGCAGACGCTACCATTTTAACTGAACCCAAGAGCAAAACGAACCCCAAGCCCCTGACTTGTACGCGTAAACCACAGTACGTTACTCTGTTCCTGACAGGGTCTTACCATACCTCAGCCTAGCTTTGAACCTCCTGTCTCAGTCTCTCACGTGCTGCTATTATAAACTGAAGGCACTGCACCTGACTTACAGTGCATCATTTTTAAGAGATTTAGGACTAACAGAATCCTACGAATGTTCATCGTTGCAGCCACATCTGACATATACACCTTACTGAACCAGTGTCTATTGGTGACACAGGCGTCTCTATGGAGACAAACCTGTGGTCTCACAGAGCTCCTCTCAAACAGGGCAGTCACACTCACCGCTCTCTCCCAACTTCATGAGAGAATTTTCTCTCAAAGGAGTCACGGAAGTTTTACGTGTTCTCGTTGTTATGTTTGTTGGAATTTTAAATTCCTTTACATAGTTTGAATCCTTCATTTTGCCAAAGCACCACGTAACCCTGCGTTTCTTCTTAATCTTAAAAAACAAAAAATAACTAAAGTCAGACAAAATAAAACAAGGAACTTAGTTCTTATTTTTTTATATTTTTTATGTATTTTAAACACCATGATAGAAGTCTGGTTCTTTAGAGGATTCTAAGGAAACACACTGAACACAGTCACAGAGCTTACACTGTACAGGCCCTGGGTTAAATCCCAGGAACCAAAACAAGAAAGAGATTTAAGCACGTTTGTCAATAATAGGATTAAGTAGTGATTCTAAAATTCAGTCCTCCTTCCTCCTCCCCGGTCTGTGCCCTCTGTACTATCTAACAGTCCGCCCTGACACTGAAAGCAGTTTCCGTCCTTACCACATAGCCTAAGATCGCAAGTAAGCCACTGCTTTACTCTTCCCCCTGCCAAGGAACAAAGCTGTCTCTCAGCTACTTCCCTAGCTTGTCCAGTTGGCTCCCCTTCCAGAGTCACACCTCGGCGGTCGCCAGCCTCACTGATACAGATACAGACAGTAGCTCCACCCTTTTAAACTACACTTTTGATGTCACCTACAAGGCTCTGCTGTCCTAGCACAGTGCCACATTCAAATTCCTAACATGCTTTGCTATGCCCTGGCCACTGTACGTTAAGGTCAAGCATGTCTGTCCTGTATTTGCAGCCCTCCAAGCTCTTGACCATATATACTTTCTCTTGAAGCATCTCCATTGAGCTGTTTCTTATTCATCATTGCCTACAGATCCTCTAGTGACTTACACAACACGCCTATGGATGATCACATAGATGGTTTACGCTAGGATTTTCCATAGAAAGAGCTGTTAACACGCATCGATTTGAGTGGATATCAAGGTCCCTCAGGTAAGGTCAACAGTAACCAATGGAACTGAGATCAAACGTCCAATTGGTCTCGCTTTGAAGGCTACCACCTGAATGAAAATATTGCCTCATACCTACTGGACACAAAGAAACCTACCCTGGGAAGGGGGAGCGGGGAGGGACATGCTGGAAGGTGGGATTCAATCCCTACACTGATTTATATTGTCCATCAGTTTCCCCAAGTAAGTATTACTATTAATTAAATAAACCCTGGTGATTTTAGTTTTTAAGTCATTTTACAAATTTCATTAGCCTTTACTAAGAGTCATAGTTCAGTCTTTACTGACAGCCTAGAATTTTTAAGTTAGTATCTCTTCAAGTGAGAATTGGAGAGTGGTAAATATAACTCACTTCTTAGGTAGGAATGATATATTGCAAATACACAGAATGCTCTAGAGAAAGATCTCATATCAATGGATAAAAGGCACTAAACCTTAAGCAGACGGAAAGGCCCGCTCTGTTTTCTGTTGCCCACATGCATCTTGCACGCACCTCTAGTTCCTGCTGCAGTGCAATAGAAGACGATGTCACCAGCATCCGCTTCAGGTTCTGAATTTTCTCATCCTGAACTTTCTGAAGCAAGTCTTTTTCATCCAGGAGCTGGGCCAGTTGGTCTTTTTCTATTTCCTGCGCCCGAGTCTTTGTATTTACCTAAGGAATACAGAGTTATATTAACCATAAATGTGGCAAAATTTAGTCCTTGAAAGTAGCTTCCACAACAGAAATTACATTTGTATGTAACTATGAGAATGTTAATTTTATTAAAGTATTTATAATAGTTATATATAACTATACATATACATTTATATAAAACTTATATAATATAAATAATTTTACTATAGACTAGATATTATCTACCTGAAAATCCCAACACGTATCAAAGCCAATAGTTTCTCAAACTTAAGAGATAAAATACATACATTTTTTCTCATTATGCTACTGCATGTTATGTGAGGGTAATGTAAATCTTATTAGTTACCTATGAAGATATGAATAGATAAGAAAGTCATAGAAACTGAAATTTAGAACTGACGATAAAAGAAGAGATGGTCTTGTTTTATTTGACATCTTAACTCATTAAAAACTATTACTAGAGTGAATGGTCTTACAGGTTATGAGAGGGTGATGGTTAAAATGAAGTAGAATGCCAGGCATTGTGTAGTCTATGCTTACAAGGCTAGCTCCTGGCCTCATCGCAGAGGAGTCGCTCCAGAGTGTGACCATACACAAGGCAGCTTTAGCTCACTGTACGCCACATATATGGACATACGGTCTCTCAGCATAGCGCAATGACTTTAAGAACCCCCTCTCATTTATTTTTGAACAGACATAGTCTAAGCTGGTCAAAAACTGGTACAGAGCAAAGGACAATCCTAAACTCCTTGATTTTCCCACCTCCAACTTCAAGGTGCTAATGCCACAGGCATCCACCGTTAGGCTCTCTGAGGTACTGGGGACTGAGCCCAGGCTCTGTACACACCAGGCAGGCACCTTCCAACTTAATGACGTCTCTAACTGTCAGAAACAATGTGCTTCATTCTGTAGTACATTTCTTTTGTTGTTGCTGGAGAGGACCAGCCTTGGATGGCATTCTACTGCTCTATCCTTATTCCTGAAGCTGAATTCTTATGAACTGAATTATTTTAGTTAAAGCCTGTTTGTTTTCAAATTAAGTTATAGAAATTCAGATATTTATAAATTTATAGCAATATAATTTATAGCATTATATAAATGTATAGGCCATTATTCTATACTGGCTTAGTCCTTTACCAAAATATAAAATCACACGTACCTCCTCTAATTGTTTTTTAAGATCCACTATTTCTCTTCTGTATCTTTTTAAGAGAGCTTCATCATTTGACACTTCATTAACATAAGGAGTATTCTTCATGTACTTGGCAGTGCTGGCAAACTGGGATAAAACATAAAAGTATAAGATGTTTAATGCTAAAATAATTCCAATTATCAATACTACTTGTTTCTTACAACCAACTTCATTGCAAAAAGAAACGGCACTCCTAGCCAAAAGGACCTGCCCTTCCTTTTATTTTTTATTTTTTGGTGGGGGCAATGATGTGCTTATATGTGTAGGTACACATTCGCGCCTATGTGTGCGTGTGTGTGTGCGCGTGTGCACAAAAGACAAGGGTTGTTCAGTATCTTCCTCCATTGCCTCACCTTTACTGAGGCAGAGTTGCTTACTGAACCTGGGGCTTGCCATTTGGCTAGTCTCGCCAGCCTGCGTGTCCTAGGATCTCTTGATTTTGCCTCCAGAGTGCATGGATTGCAGAGAATTGCTATGTCTGCCCAGCTTAGGTGCTAGGAATCTCAACTGCAGTCCTCACAGTAGTGAAGGACAGGCTTTGTCCTCGGAGCCATCTCTAGCTCCCAGGACACTGTTCTTATTAGTCGCTTTACTAAGTCAAGGCGATCATGTTGGAAGCCAGATCGCATCTACTTTATAAACTCCCTGGGGCTGGCAGTACCATCACCCAGTACTCAACGGCTCTACTTTTTCCTTTTCTAGAAGGAGCTTGTTATATGCTTCAGACTGGCCCAAACCTTGATAGGCAGATGAAGAGGAACTATCTTGTTTCTGCTTCCTGATAGATGGAATCAGAGACTTAGTTTCTTTTCTACTTAGGAAGAGTGTTTATGTTACTGAGGTTGGCCCTCTGCTCCAGCATCCTAAGTACTGGGATTTGGGGTGTGTGTCATCAAGCCCAGCTTTAAAACATTAAAACACTTTCTCTACAACAGGGAAAACTCAGGGTCTGTGCACGGTATGCGGCCATTCTAGCAAGCTACATCCCCTACCCCTGCAACAACTAGAGCAAGGGCACGTGACTATCTTACAGTGAGCATTAACAACACAGAATCCCTCACCAATGAAGCTGCTACATTAACTTGTTTTCTATTTTCTTTTCTTTTTAAATAGGAAATTCAGCCTGCAGTTCATATGCATACAGTTAGTATGTTTGCTTACATACATCATATATTTTTAGATTCCTATTGGTGGTAACACTAGTTCTTTTGTTTGTGAATCTAATATAAAACTTCTAGTTATCATGTATCAATGGAAAAAATTAGTTATTTAAAAGAACTATCAAATCATTCAATTAAAAGTATTGGTTGTGCCCAAAACTACAGCGACGGGATACAAATGACTGAAGCCTTGGTATTTAAATTAAGGAGTGGTATTTACTAGACTGCACATCAGCTTCATTCAGATGTTATGACAATGACAGGAAGGTGACCCTCTCTTCTTCTTAAGGTTGCTCATTCCCTGTGGTGCACGGACAGGAGAGTGAGCCTCACCTGGAGCGTGGTCAGTGTTTCATCAAGCGACGCTGGAGTGATTGTGCAGATGATACGAGTCTTCGCATTTCCTCCCAAGGAGTTCTGAAGAATTCGTGTTAACTTGCTATCTCGGTAATTTATGAAACCACTTAGTGAGAAACAAGTGGGGGAAGAAAAAGGTTGAGAATCTATGGAAAAATGTTTTCCTTTAAAAAAACGAACACTCAGTCATAATTTTATAAATTAAGTTTTAAATTAAGGTTGTATTAAGGCTTATTAAAATACTTAAGGTAGGAAATAGACTCAGGTTAGATTTATATATACAAGAAGCTGTACTCATAAATTATGTATAGCATATTCTAATAAAACAGAAAAAAAAGGAGAGGCTCTTAGGTTGGTAAGATGGCTCAGTGGTGCCCATGCTAAAGTCTGAACGCTTAAGTCAGACCCTTGGGACCTACAAGGTGACAGGAGAGAAGTGATTCCTAAGAAGTGTCCCTCTAATGATCAACTGTGTGTGAAAAATTAAAAAATAAAACAAAAATTTAGTAAAGGGCTCTCTAGACAGGCAGTTCAGCGTAGGATGGAGATGCAGACCATGGTGAGGTGGGGGTGGGGGCAGAGAGCTTAATAATCTCCCAGGCTCTGATACGTGTAGTGTGCACTGCATCAGCCATGGAAGGGCCTTGGGGAAGATGGCTGGAGGCAGCAGCCAAACCTTCCAGAGCTCCCACCTTCTGAGGAGCATATAGACATGTTAAACTGTACCACAGAGTCCTAAGTGATGAGACAATTACAATGCACATCATATGTGTACTAACGTGTCACTGTATCCAAAAATGTGTAATCTTCACAGTGCTAGGAAACACATGTGCTTAAAGAAGCTGGCTTATGGAAACCCAAAACCTCTTTAAAGTGTAAAAGAAATCAACATACACGATTATGACTAAAGTACGACAATTTCCAATGTGATAAGACCGTAAGAATTAAGGATACAATGAAACTTACCCAACCTGCCCATCACTAAGTTTCTTAATCACTTGTCCCAAAATAAGTAAGTTCCGATTTATGTAACAGCCTTCCTTCAATCGCATACCTGAATTAAACATGTAAAAATTAGTCTCCAAATTAGATAAAGAACTTGCTTGTAAGTTGTAAGACAGACGCTAAGTTGGGAGCTAAAATCTATGCTGTGGTTCTGCCTGAACTCACTTTTAATGCTAAGGAATTCTCTCTCCCTAGTCTGTCTACATATTTATTCAGGCAGAAATGCCAAAATGCTGTCACCGAGAGAAAACAAAAACAAAAACAAAACAAAAAACAGAAAACAACAACAACAACAACAAAAGAGGAACTAGGAGGAGGAAAACAGCCTGCTTCCCAAGGTCCACTAACTTCAGTTCAAATCTACTTTTTATAAACCTTTAAATAAAGGTAATCACAGACTTCCAAACAATTGCCAGTAATTTTTCTTTTTGAACTATTAATGTGCTTACGTGATTCAAAGTTAAAGGGGAATGCAAACCTTGAAAAGGCACTACTTCTCCAGCTCAGTCCCTGCTCCCCACCAGAACCCTGTCATCCCTTGCTTTGTCGTGCAGACTTAAAAATCACACCCATGCACATTCCCCTCCCTTCCCCTTCCTAGGCAGCCTGTTTATGTTACTTTGCACTTTGCCTTTTCCCTTGAAAATGTATTTCAGAAAAATTCCCTATCAATAAAGGTTGACTCTCTTCATTTCATATCTTCTAACTCCACCTTGTGCCGACCCCACTCTAATTGGCCCACTGAGAGACACAGGTTTACAATGCACTGCTCCTACAAACCCACTGTGACAATAAATAACTAGCGACCAATGTTATTTCTGTCACATTTGTTACCTGTGGGGTGCTTCTCACAGTGCACGGCGAGTGTCAGCATGAGTAAGCCATGCAGTCTAAATGCTCCATTAACTCCTTTCCCTCAGGTTTTACTGTTTGTCAGCCTTTCTTTTCCATTTCTAGACTTTGTGTCGTAGACAGTCATAGCCTTTCCCACTGTAGACTGCATTTTAATTAAAACACTCATCTTCCTTCCCTTCCTTGAGATAGTATCTCCCTGTGGCTCCTGGGCTAGCCTCGAACTGTAGTCCTCCCTGCTTAACCTTTGAGTGCTGGCGGTTACAGGTGTAGACAGCTTGCTCCCGGATCTCCCATTTAGCTCTAGTGGGCCAACAACTCCCTCAGTATTACACAAGTTTAATCACTGCGGCTCCACATCCTACTACCCTCAGATTCTTCTCAGATAGTCTTGCCTGTTTCCCATACACATTTCAAATCATTGCATCTAGTTTAAACACAAAAATGTACTTTTGATTTTGTTAGAAATATTTAAATCTAGAACATTTATATAATTAATATCTTTGTAAGCGTGCTTTTTCATTAAGTCTTTACAATCTTTGAGTTTTAAGAACTGTATATGAGTTTTACACAATCTTTGAGTTTTTCCTAGATACCACTTTATTAAAATGGTCTAATCTTTTTGTCCACTAAAATATTAAAACTGGTTCTTGCTTATGAGAATTATTGCCTGTTCATTTGAACCCGACTACCTTTGAGTTGGCCTTTCTTGGGTTTTATTACTCATATAGGGAGAGTGGGACTAATCAGACGGCCAACCTTATGAAAAATTAGAACTGATCCAGTCACATCTGGCCTGACTGTTGCAGCTCTTCCTGTGGGCACACCCGGGAGCTCTGCAGTCAGATATTGGTCTTCTTGGAATGGCTTTCATGATTGTTCTTTCTCTTCTCAGCACTAGTCATAGTCACTAGATCTCTAATGGAGGGAAGCTTTGTGGACTACAGTGTCAAGGTAAATAGAAAGTATAGACTCTGTCTGTCAGTCCTAGAAGGCGCCTCCCTCCCACTCTCCTGATTTTCTAACTGATTAAGAAAGCCTAGATGGTTCTTACAGTACATCCCTGCGCTTCCCAGCTACAAAGCTCTATCAACCGCAGAACTGAATTTTTAAGCTGGTGCTGTAGATCAAAGTAATGATGTTTGATTTTTATAATAAAGACTCATTATCAGTACTTTTACCATAAATGATCAGATATTAACAAGTTCTCATTACCTTCAGCTCCTGTTTGAGCAGCTCTTTCACTGCCTGCAAGATCAACCAAATTCTGTAGGACAGACAAAAATAGTGTTTAGGAGGCGTAACTAGAAATAATGAATTCCCGCTCAGTAAGTAAAGGAATATTTTAAAGAAACAGTACATTGTTATGTCCCTCTGGTTCCTTCTTTCCCAGCGGCCTCCACATCTTGTTCATTCTTTTCTTTGCAAACACCCCATGTGATGAAGCCACGTCCTACACATCCAAATTTACCAGTGTGATCTTTGCAACCTGGTCTCTGCTGTAGTTTTTGCTGCTCTTTTTTACTTATAATGTTTAGTCCATCCTTATTTTGTATTCAAGAACCAAGGGGAACACTCTGCTCAATGGAGACTAGCTATCTTCACACTTCCCGCACACCTAAGATGAATGCAGCCTTAACTGCATGTCCAAGCTCACTAGAGGTCAGGCTTCTTACAGAACTCATTTTGCTGGGTTGGCCATGTGTGTACCACACCTCACTCTATTTAATTTCCTAAGTAACACCGAAAAATAGGCTATCTATCTATTACACTCTGGGCAGTGTATTAGGTGCTGGAGCAGAGAGCCATGCAAAGACACTCTGCTCTTACAGACCGGACGTTCTACCGAGGAGATTGTCCAGAAGGGAAGGGATATACAAGTACAAGAGCAGATTCAAATGGGCATCTGGAAAAGGGCAAAGAGGGACACAATGTATCCTCTGGAATAGGGGACAAGGAAGACACGACACTAGGCCATGTGAACGACAAAGAGGGAGCCAGGTATGGAGATTTAAACAGAAACAGCACTGTGTATAAAGGTCAGCATGCTGGCTCCCAAAGCAGACCCCTCAGGGTATTTACTACCAACCCAGAGAGGATTCAGCTGCTCCTCTGTAATCCTAAAACCTGGGAAGTAAAGGGAGGAGGAGTGCCATGAGTTGCAAACCGGCCTTACCTCCTGAGTGAGCTCCAGGCTAGCCCAGACACTGCAGAGTTCCAGGCCACCATGTCCTAATAAGCCAAACCAAACAGCCAATCCACTAAACCCAGGA
The DNA here is from genome assembly GCF_021556685.1 of Rattus norvegicus. NCBI lineage: Eukaryota > Metazoa > Chordata > Mammalia > Rodentia > Muridae > Rattus > Rattus norvegicus. The sequence continues at coordinate 225,887,147 of NC_141535.1, read as the reverse complement.
AAGGACGCTGTGGCACCACTGGTGAACCGAAGCAACAATGGATGTTTATAGGCAGGGGCTAGGTCATGCAGTATCTTGTGAGCAAGACGGAGAACATGGGAGTTCCTAGAGAAGGTACTAGAGAGACTTATGCACTGGAGTAACACAGAGTGATTCAACTTCCTCCAGGAACAACTATGGCCCAGAGTGCAGCATGAATGAAGAGCCAAAGCTGCAGCCGATGCCCAGGCAGAACGGCGGTGACGCAGGGACACAGATGTGAAGGGCACAATCTAGCTCAGGATGGCACAGGTACAATGACCTGAGAGACAGTGGCAGAGGAGAGACATCTTCAGTTTTATTCTGAGCCCAGCACCATGCTCATGATCTGGAAATTTTTCTGAATGCTCTAAAAGAGAAGAAAAGCCTCCTTTCTCTATGGTGATTTCCAAGGGTTTACAAGTAATTATCTACTCCTGTTCTATGGTCCAAGCCAATACTCTTCCTGATTTTCCTTTCTCAGTGCCCACTACAGATTATTTACATATATCACATACACGCAGTGGACATGGAGGCAGTCAGTGTGAGCGAGTGAGGAGAGTGAAGATGAGTGTCTGTATTCAGGCACTTAGAGACAGGAGCTTGTAGGGTTTTAGAAGGAAGTTAAGGGACATCAGCTGGGAGTGGCCAGCTCTTGACCAATGAAATGACCTAACAAAGTAGTATTTAGTGTTCTTAGAAGTCTGCATGATGCACTGAAGAAACGAAGACTGCGGAGAATCCAGAGATACAGTAATTAGAGAGTACAGTGTACACAGAACTGTCAAGATGGATCCAGTAGGAAATGGTTCAACTGCAGAAGAGTCCACTGAGACTCAGGTTTCCTGCCTTTGTGTACAACATTATTTTTTTCTGGGAGAAAAAATCTATGAAGAACAGCTAGTTATGGAAGGAAGGATTGGCTTTGGACACACTGAGATTTCAGATACAGGCAATGACATAGACGTCTTGAGGGAGACATGGACTAGAACTCAGAAACCTTTACTGAAATCAAGCTTTGGAGTTTATCAATAGAAGAACCTGAAAAGCCACAAAACCCTCCCAATTTTGACGGCTGGGTAGGAGAAGACAACACAGACAAAACACAAGGCAGAGCTGATGGAAGCTGGAGAGGAACAGTCCCCCAAGGCCATGAGACAATCATGAGAACCACCGTGAGAGCCGGAAGATGACTCAAAAAGAAATCCTTCCTTCCTAGAAGTTTCACGGGAGGTAGATAGGCTGACATGCTGGCACAAGTGGGATCCTAATCAGTGCACGCCAATCAGCCAGGAACAAACAAAAGAAACAGGCTGAGTATTAGGAGAGGAATCCCACAGGAAAGCCAGCAGCCTCAACTGAGCCACCACGCAGTCAGCACACACCAGCTGCTCCAAGGCCCTGACACACACAGCAGAGGACTGCCTGGTCTGGCCTCAGTGAGAGAAGCACCTAACCCTTCAGAGACCTGAGACCTTAGGGAGTAGGGAGGCCTGGTGGGGGTGGGGACATCCTCTTGGAGATGCAGGGTTGGGGGAAGGGAAGATGGGATGAGGAACTGTCACTGGGTGGTCTGGGAGGGGGATAACAACTGAACTGTAAAAAAGATTAAAGACAAAAAAAATTTATAAAAAAAAGTATTACGACTAAGAGGAATGTTAAAATTATATCGAAATATCACAAGTCAGATTAGAAAACAAAACACGGGCAGGTTTTGTTATTAAGTTAAACTATTAGGTGAAGTTAGGGCTATATCAGAGTCTGGCAGTGCATGCCTGCAGTCTCAACACTCGAGACAGAAAAATGATGACTCTAAAGCCCTCCTGGCTACACGGTGATTCCCTGATGGAGGAGGAGGTGAATGGAGGGTCACTCACGTGGCAAAGGCCACGTCTGCACACTGCTCACACTCAGTGACTGTGCAGTGAGCAGGGGCTGGGCAATGTGTGCATTTAAACTGATGAATGTCGTGACTCTCTTCTAAGAGATTTATGGGCTAAAATACTTCGGGGGAGGCATCCAGTGGTACAACACTGCCTAGCATGTAGAAGGCCGTAAGGCTGATCGTTAGACGGTAAAAGTTCCCACCATTTCTCACTGTTTGTTCTACAAACAAACAAATAATATTTTTCCACCTAGTTTTTGTTTTATCATACAATTATAAGTCATACTGACTAGGATTTAAGAAACATATCCAAGTTCTAAACTTCAGCTCTCAGGAAGGAGAAACAAGGCTCTGACCTTGGTGGTGGTTGGAAGGAGCCTCAGCTGAAACCTTGTAGACATCACACACATGAACAAGATGCTCTCATCCTTATACCTGAGGCTACTCACTCCTATGACCACTCACTGCCAACTGCTGACCTTTCCCCTACTTAGTAAGCTGTCCTTATTACAGCAATCATCCAATAGGGGCCCACATGGAAAGTCATGACTTATAAACACTCACCAGATGAGACACCTTGATAGACCCATCACAATTAGAAGACTCAGCCTTTTCCCTGCTTTCCAAAATCTAGACAGAAAAGGCAATTTGTCAAAAATGAGCAAATTCTTCTTTGGAAAGACCAAGTAAAGGGAGAAGTGGAATTACCTACCATCCTAAAAATTGTATGAGAACGACTGCTTCTTTGATTCATTTTGGTTATTCCATAATGTCTGTTCTCTGTAAAAAGCGAGTTTATATTAATTGTACTAATTTAAAACCAAAGAAAAACCATTAGGTTTTATTTTAGCTCAATGTAGCAAGTCTATCTTATTGAAGACTATCTTATTTTAGTTCAATAAAAATGTGACTTGATAATTTTGATATGAATGTAAAATACAGCAGTCTTACTCTCTCCTGTTGCAAGCCATTTCAAAGCCATTTCTGCTGTATAAACCACTTCTTCTGTGAGGTCAGCAACATATACATTCCTCTGAAAACAGTTTAATCATAGAAAGATTAGAGAAAGAAAGTTTGTTTCCAAAGTTACAATCTATTGTTGAATTAGGGAAAGCAAAAAATGAAACCATTACTCTGTAGAAAAAGCAACTTGTCCACAATTTACTGTGTACATTACACAAAATTATTTACTTTAAAAACTTCATTATTTAAAAACCCTTGCCAATAAATATAAATATTACACACCAAAATTAACCAGACCCCAAATCTGTACAATTCTGTGAACTTTCACACACTTAGAACAGGCATTTAGAACAGAACCTGATTTGCAGTTTATATTTTCTGTATCAGATACACTTTATACCCTTAGTCACCTTAATTCACTAGGTTTTTTTTTTTTTAAAAAACATCTTTATTTATTATATACATTGTAGCTATCTTCAGACACACCAGAAAAGGGCATCAGATCTCATTACAGATGGTTGTAAGCCACCATGTGGTTGCTGGGATTTGAACTCAGGACCTTTCGAAGAGCAGTCAGTGCTCTTAACCACTGAGCCATCTCTCCAGCCCTTCACTAGGTTTTTAATAAATCCATCCATTTGCTCCATGACCCTGTCATAACATAACTGGACACCCCCCCCCCGCCCCCAGTCTTACCTTCCCCACCTCACTATCGACCTCCATCATTGGTACTAGTGCTGTTCCAACATGACAGCATGGTGACTCAGTTCGTTAGGGCCATCTGCGTGGCGACTGAGTACAAACTGGATCCACTGGAGCTAGGCACACTGGGAAGGCAATGACTTTTCTCTCTCTGTTTGTGGGCCCCCTGAATGCCACCTCCTGCCCCACGTGACTGCTGATAGACCCATTCCTGGGTGACCCAGTGAAGTCACCCAGTTCTTTTACTCACATTGATGTCTTCCCGAATTATCAAAGGTTTCACTTTTTGAGTATTACAGAGTAAGTCTGTAATGGTTTCGTTGTAGATCTCCATGTAAGAAACCCGTAGGAGAAACTCTCTCTCAGGAAACTAGGAGAATACAACATGTGTCAGACATCAGAAAGTATCCCATTTATAAACCAGCACTGTCAAAGAGCCTAAGAAAAAGTTAGCTGTAAAGCTACAGGACCCATGGCTCTATGCAGACAGTAGCCATGAAAGCAGTATTTCAGAGATAATGAAAATGGAGAAGAAAGTGCCCTGGCCATTATCCAGGCCAAAGAGAGCTCTAAAGCCAGATGCTTTACCTTCAGGAAAACGCTCATCTAGAAGCTGCAAAAACAGCCCGTGGGTGCTGCCCACCGCTTTCTTTCTCTTTGACTCACATCTACTTTTTATGGCTCCCTGAGAATTACTAGTAACCAGCAAGGCTAAGGTGGAGCCCACAGCCCTGCTGATAGGATTTCCTGCTGCTTAGCTTAGTCTACTTTTTGTTGGAAATACTGTTTTGGGGAAAAATCAGAGAGTTTCAGGTTCTGTAAAGTGTGTGAGTCAGTGCTATGCTTTTCTCCTTTTCCCATGAAGATCAGGAGGTGAGTGTGAATCTTTCTCTTTCGTTGTTCTGTGAAGAACACACCAACTGCTACTCAGTGCTCCCTACTTGACAATGCGTGACAGGAAGTCTGAGGTAACTACCTTCTTAATCCTTTGGAAAATGTCATGAATTGCCCTGGGAATAACTCCCAAACAATCTTCAGAGCCCATCATGGTATGTGTTTTCCCAGATGCAGTTTGCCCATAGGCAAAGATGGTACCTGTAAAAATAAGCGGAATAAACAGACACATTAGGAATGTACTCGGGAAGATTCAAAACAAACTTACAGGGAGGCAAATGATCAACACTAAGGAATGGGCATGGCAGAGCGGAGATCTTCTGCAACAGAAGTGAACACGAACCGTTGTAGCCTTGTATGGCAGAGCTGATGATTGGCACTGCGATCTCTTCATACACATTCTTAGTGGTCTCATTACTGTGAAAGACACGATCTAAAGAGAACAGAGATTCAGTCGAGAATTAGGAACTGCCCAAAGAAATAAACTGTCCCGATTAGAATGGTGAACTATCCAGGACAGTTCCTTTGTCTTTTCAGAAAACACCTTTCTTAAAGGGAAAACGCAACGATCTTCACACAGAAAACCATATACGCCAAGAACCCTACATATTTCCAGGGTCAGTAGGGCGTAGTGGCAGAGTTGGCTTCTAGACCATGTTAGGTACCAAACCTGATTAGACTGCTAAACGTTGGGCCCCTGCCTCTAATGTGTGAGACAGGAACACTATCACCTCTATAGAATTATTGTAAGCATATTAGTATATAGGAAATATGAGCGGTTATAAATTTTTGAGAAATTTTGTTTTCTAACACATCTTGATTTTTAAGAGTCTTGCTCAAGCTGAATCAGGAAAACACCTAACCCAAAAATGTCACAGGAAATAATCACCTGGCATTAGCACTGAGAAGCTTGCCAGTCCTTGCTTCTGTGAGTAAACTAAAACAATAGGACACTTGCTCCGGTGATTCTTAAACCAGGAAAATGTGATGGCAAAGAAACCCAGCAATCGGGGCTGGGGATTTAGCTCAGTGATAGAGCGCTTACCTAGGAAGCGCAAGGCCCTGGGTTCGGTTCCCAGCTCCGAAAAAAAGAACCAAAAAAAAAAAAAAAGAAACCCAGCAATCTCTCTGCTTCTCTCAAAACCACACAGTTGTCCCAAGGTAAAGTGGGAGGCTGTGAAGTTAGGATTTCAGATTAAGCAGAGTTGGTAGATGTTGGTATTTTTAATACCATCTACCTCAGGCAATTGATGAGTTCAAATCTTCTATATGCATATAGGACCACTAAAACCTATAAAGCTTGGGAAACCTTTAATCTTGGGTTATAATCTCTTAAACATACAGATTTACCTTTAAAAATTAATTAATATTATAAATGGTTGTTTACCAGGAAGCATTTTATTTCATTTACTTCTGTGCTCAAAATGTCTTCCTAGTTTTAATAATAAGATGACAACTTAGGGTCTGGGAAAATGGCTCTAAATTAAGTCTTTTTTTTCAGTGCAGGTTGGCCTTGAACTCCTGATTCCCCCTATCTTCAGAGTGCAGGGATTGGAGGTCACCACTTCCCAGCTACAAGCTAACTTTTGATGCCATTATAAACTTACCAAATTGGAAGGATTTACCCCCGTCGCTCTGATAAATAGCATTCTTATCGGTTTTCCAATAAATGTGGGAGGCTTCTCCAAGTTCTTCTTCTCTGGAAGAACAGAACACCCCAGCTTAGAATAATGTAAGTGATTCTGGAGGTCACGTAACAGAAAGGATAATTTAAAACATTTCATGTTTTGAAGACTAGCAATAAATACACCATCAACTCTGGAAGGGCCAGGACTCAGCTCTCCTAGATGGAGAGAAAGATCTGCTTCTCACCGGCTCCCTACCGAAGCTCTTCACTCTTAGCACCTCCCGGGAGGAGCAGCTCAGAGTGGGACGCTGATTATGTATTAGGACCTTTTTTTCTGGGAGTGCCTGACTTTTCACATAAGACGTGATTTTTGTCATTCACAGAGGAAGGAAATGGAAAACACCTGGATGAAGTTCTGAAAGAATACAAACATCTTCCTTTCCTGGCTTGGTCTGGTCTGGCTTGTTTTATTTCTTATTTTAATTCTGCTAGCTCTATGAGTAGGCTGCTGTTCAGTGGCTGCCACTTTCTCTGACGCAGCCCAGGAAAACAGAGAAGACCAAAGGCACCAAGCCCAGTGCCTTCCCCATTACGTTTGGATGTCAACCTCACAGCTGGCTGGGGCAGAGTCACGATATCATCCGATAGTCACATGCAGAGTGGGTGGGCAGTGCTGTGAGTATGGCACAGAGACTGAGATCTACTGAGCCGAGGAGAGATCTTGTATTGCCTGAGAACATTGCAATACAAAATTTCAAAAATCTGGGTGGTGGTTGCACACACCTTTAATCCCAGCACTACGGAGGCAGAGGCAGGTGGATTTCTATAAGTTGGAGGCTAGCTTGGTCTACTGGAACTGAGTTCCTGGGTAGCCAGGGCTACACAGTGAAACCCCATCCCAAAACACCACCACCACCAAACCAACCAAAACCAACCAACCTGGTCCTCACCAAAACCAACCAACCAACCAACCAACCAAAAACCAAACCAAACCAAACCAAATCCAAAAAACAAACAAAAAAACCAAACTCCCAAACCCAAAAACTTCTTGCGAAATGTTTTCACAGTTTTAAGTAAGATGACAATTTTGTGTTGAACTATATTCATAACTATCTTTGGCTGCATGGGATCTACTTCCTCTCTGAAATCCTTAAAAAACAAAACCAAACAAAACCTTCTGGAATACTTAACATGCCCTAAATACCTCAACTATGTCACTAGTCTTCTTTTGTTCTTTATTTTGAGATACTGTCTCACTATGTAGCCTTGGTTGGCCTGGAACTCACTAGGTAGCCCAGGCTGGTCTACAACTAAGACACACCTACCTACCTTTGCCTTCTGAGTGCTGGGGTTAAAAGCCTGTGCCACCATGACAGGCACCACTAACTTCAATGCCATTAATAAACCACTTATTCTGTGGTGTCTGCATTTCCCTGACACCACAAAATCAATCTGTCACGTCTCTAAAGGCTCAATGACTCTTCTCAGTATTCTCCACACCCCCCACCCCCCAGTGTATCATAATAGCTTATGTCTGTAGATATATTGTTTTAGTTTGCTTTCTGTTGCTGTGATAAAACATAATGACCAAAAGCAACTTGGAGTGTTAAACGGTTTATATCAGCTTACACTTCCAGCTCCAAGGAAAGTCAGGGCAGGGTCTCAAGCAGGAAGAGAAGCAGAATCCATGAAGAACACTGTTTACTTTCTTGCTCTCTCTGTTTTGTTTTGTTTTGTTTTTTTTCCTCCACAAGGAGCCTTGAATCCCATGCGTAAGAATGGACCTACCCACAGAAACCTGAGCACTGCCCATATCAACTAAGAATCAAGAAACCACCACAAGGACAAGCCCACAGGCCAACCTCATCGAGGTGATCCTTCAATTGACACTCCTTTAGACAAAGCCGGCTGTCAGGTCGACATCTAAAAGCTAACTAGGAGACAACTTTTTCCAAATTAGGAAAGGAACTTAAATGCAAGAATAACTCAATTTTGAGAATCGACCACCTATTCAAAACAAATTTCGTGAACGTCAAAAGCTTTAGCCTCTCTAGCTGAAGGCCAGAGGCGAGCAAACCCAGTAGACTTCATTCCCTCATCTTGTCTTTTATTTCAGGCATTTCCGACCCTTCTCCACTACTGAACATTCAGTGTCTTCGTCCATCAGACGAGGAAGGCGGTGTCTCCTGAGCAGGGCTGCATGCAGTCTGTGTTTTCGGGGAAACCACTAGTCCTGCTCCGAGGGGTCGGTGTGACCCGGGACAGCGCAGGTCTCCAGGCCGCCCCGCGCCGCTTCACACCGGCCCAGGCCGCCTACCTGCTGTTGAGGGGTCGCACACGAACACAGACAGCCACTGCAGCCTCCTCGGCCATCCTGTCTGCTGCCGCCCAGGAAGGAAAATGCAGGGGATCAACGGCGCCGACAGAGCTCCCGGGCCGCCCCGCCTTTAAGTTTAAAATGTCCTCAGCGTCGCAGCGGATTGGGCTGCGCAGCGTCATGACGTCACGGGACAGTCCAAGTGCGGCGCGGAGCGGGGCTTGCGGGGGGGGAAGGCGGGCGAGTCCACGGATGGGGAAGGCGAGGGAGACTCAGAGGTACCGAAACCGAGATGCACGGAGCTGGAGAGACGTTTTTGTGTTAAATTATCAACTGGGAGCCACTGAATACCAGCCTCCTCCCTATACCAGGGTCAGAGAGCTGGCAGTTTGCAGAACAAAATAATTATAGTCTTATAAAACAAACAAACAAACAAACAAACAAACAAACAAACGCCACAGCCCAAACCAAACCAAAAGAGCTTTTTTTTTCCTTTTAAGACCTCCAATGGGAACTCACTGCCCTGCCAGGAAAGGGAGATTTCGTATTCTTTTGGAACCACATTGAAGCGCTTTCAATTTCCTTTCTTTAACACTCATTTCTCTTGACTGTGAGTTGAAGTGCCTGATTTAGGGAAGAGAATCATTGCCAACTGAAAAATTCTGTGGGGACATGACAGTGCTGCACACTAAAGCCATAGACGATCCAAGAAAACCCCAGTATTAGGTATGAAACACCCCATTTCATATCGTTGGTCAGAGTAATCCAAGAGACTCCCAAAATAATAAAGCTAGACCTTAGGGAGGAGGCTTCCAGCTCAGAAGCGGCTGGAATTTTCCAATGCCCAACAAGTCGGAAGTATGAGTGTCTCCAAGCAACAAGAACTTAACCTTCAGCCTCAGGGAGGCAAGCAAGGACAATTTGAGGATGTCAGTTCTTTCCTAGCCGGTGGGTTCCAGAGATCTAACTCCGGTGGTCAGTTTGGCAGTCAGTGGCTTTACCTATTGAACCATTTTCCCTGCCCTGTTTTAACTTCTTTTCTTTTCTTTTTTTCAAATGGGCAAATATGACATATACTTAGCTGATGGGAACGAAGGGGGAAGAAACGTTATGTAATTAAAGGCTCAGAGGCAAGGAAGGGATTTTGAGAGCAATGGTATTATTTTCATAGCTGTGATTTTTGTCGCACTGGCTTTGCTGTCATCACATAGCAGGCAGTATTTATTAAAGATTGACTATATCCCACTATATGCTCTGTGCTATTCATCAAGAGATAATTATTAGAAGGAAAAAGAGAGGGACTGAGAGGGTAGCAGAGAAGGTGAATTTGATCAAAGGACATAATATTCAAGTATGAAAGTGTCACAACAAAATGAATTCTCTTGTGCAATTAATGTACACTAATGAAAAAAAGGAGACGCTGCCTGAACCGTTCAAGGCCAATGGGGGCAGTTTAATCAGTTTCAAAATAAAAACTGAAAAGGGCGCAGGAGCTGGGGATCCTACTGTTCAATCCCTAACAGTGCAGAAAAAGAGATAGTCATTGAGAAACTATTTTATGTGGTACTGTTTTTAGCCAAATACCAATCGTTTTATTTTACCAATGAAGACTAGGGAGCCAGATACTGGGGTTCTGCTGGCTCAGAGTCAGAGAAAGCACCCAGCTGACCTTCCTCCTCAGCTAATGTTCCACAAGGAAGATCTCCTGCACAACATCTCAAACGCCCTCGATTTCCCTTCTATTTCCCGTGTGTCTCCCTCTCTATCCTTCCTTTTGACTTCTTACTTTCCATCATTTTTCCTATTCTAAGTAAATCCAAATCGCTGTGAGTGAAGGTATGTGCTAGGGCTGAGCCACACCACGATTAGAAACAGGTTCTTCCAGTAAACAACACAATCTCGGGGATCTCAGTGTGATCAAGTGTCCTGCAACACTGCTGGATATTTTTCTAGGCTTAGAAAGCCCAAGTATGACTACAACAGAGTCCAAGTGGTCATGAGGCCACTGTTCCTTTAGGAGAGGTAGTAAGATGCGCAAATATTTCTGTCTCTCCTAGGGTACAGAGAGCAAAAGAAGCTAGTAAGCTCGTGAGCTTCCCATGAAATGCATTCTTGTTGAAGAAGCAGGCAGTGCATAATAAATAGTAAAATAAATAACCATTGTATTTTTTTTAAAAAAATCTTTATTGGTACAAGAGTGGAGGGAAAATTTTCTACTACAGCTAAAGAGCTGAAGGCTTGATACAATGGAAATAACTGCTACTCACAGCTATTTGGATTTACTTAGAAGCTAAGGAGAACAGAGGGGTTCCACGTAAACAAGTGAATGATTGCAGATATTATAGTTTAAATTAGACCTTTAACTACGAAGACACGTTTTTGCTAATGCTGTAATTGCATCATGTTGTATAGATCCAAGTTCTTTTTCCCCCCAAAGAGTCATTTGAATAACAAGGACAGAAGAGACATTTGAACATTTGCTCTCTCTTGCTTGCTGTTTTACCAAAGGACCTTACATTTTGGTTAAGTGTTATAAAAATTTTAGCAAAGTGCTTGGTGTTGATGGATGCACACCTTTAATCTCAGCACCTCAGAGGAAGAGGCAGGTGGATCTCTAGGTATTCCAGGTTAGCCTGGTCTATGGTGCTATTTCCAGGATAGGACAGTCAAAGCTAGACAGAGAAACCCGGGCTCAACGACTCCCCACCCCCCAAAAAAAAGACAAGGAAAGAAGAGAAAAAAATTCCCATATCATATGCATACAAATAATTGTAACTGGATGTGGTGGTGCACACCTTTAATCCCATTCCTTGAGAGGCAGAGGCAGGTAGATCTCTGTGAGTTCAAGGCCAGCCTGATCTACAGAGCTACACAGAGAAACCCGATCCATGACCACCTCAACCGCTGAACTGGAGTCAATTGATAACCCAGCCCCAGACTCAGCTTCCTTGAGTACCAAGGAAACATAGGTGTCTCTGTAGGGCTCCATTCTTGTGAGTCTAACAGGTCTCTCAACTGCTGAACCTCTCAAAAGTGGACTCTGGAGGAGGGTTGATGCACAGGCCAACAGACATGATCCCCTGAGGCACGTGGAGGTAAATCTCAGAGATCTTGGCCGGAAGGTAGCACTAGAAATGTTCCCCAGTATACTGTTCTTTGACCAAGCCTCAAGGGCTTGCATGGCCATCATGACAAGAAGACTTGGCCCATCCTTGTCTGCTAGCTTCTGATGTTTGGACACATGGACACACTTCTTAGCTACCATAACTTCCTGCTGAGGAAGGAGTTCATACATGCTAATCTGATTCTTCTTGGACATGAACATCACAGTGACCATCGAGTCCAAGGCTGAGGTAGAAAAGCTTAGTTTATGTTTCTATGACAAAATTAGCTGCCAGCAGCAGTTATGGGAGGGGAGATTTGTGTTGGCTCATACTTTCAGAGTCCCTGTTCATCATGTGGGAGGAGCCAAACAAAGTTGATGCAGAAGGAGAATGTTGCAGGGGCTACTCATGTCATGACAGATCACAAGGCAGAAAGAGAGGCTAGACACAGGGTTGGGTATAACCATCAGAGGCCTCACTCACGGGACTTACTTTTGACATTTAAGACTCACCTCCTACAGGAATTTCCCCAAACTGTGCCCCTAGCCAGATACCAAGTAGTCAAATTATGATCTTGCAAGGGACATTTTGATTCAAAGCATAAAAAACAATTTTCTTTTGGTAAGTGGTTTTTGTTGTAAGACCACTAAGTGACCTTACCTCAGGAGCTCAACCCACAGAACACAACTTGAGAGACTGCTGCAATGGCAAGAGGTTTAATGATCCACGTACATGGGGGTTGCTCATCCATGCAGGGAGAGGCAACCCCGAACCCAAAGAGCACACAACTTTTATTCATTACAGAGGGCAGACTTCAGCAACAGGGTTAGCTGGCCTATTCTCATTGGTGGCACACAGGACAAAGGATCTGGTCAGGTATTGGCTGGCCTGCTCAAGGGGCTGTTCTTGGCTCATTTGGTCACTTTCCTCATCCAGCCCTGCACATGACCTTGGAAAATCCTTGGGAAAGGGCTAAGTTGGCATGTCCCTTGGGGGGGGGGGACTGGGTGGTTGGGCAGGGTCAGGATGACATCTTTGGTTGTTCTCAAGATTTACCAAAGGGAGGGCTAGGGGCGTCTTTCTGAGAAAAGTTATCTTTGTTTTGTCCTAATTAGCTTGGCCTTGGTCAGTGAGGCCTGGTCATTCTTGACTACTAAAACTTTGTCACATCATTAGGCAACCTGACATCAGATGTATTTCTCAAAACCTTGTTTTTACAACTTTGTTTCTCATATCTATGAAACTATGAAACTTTATTTCTTCATTCCCCCCCTTTTCTTTTGTCATGGTTTTAATCTTAAAATCATAACTCAGTCTCATCACTAGTGATGGGCCTGTATTGTTCCCTTAACAATATGTTCTCTAATAAGCAATAAACCAGAGTTGTGAACCAAGGGGGAAGAATTGAACCAGGTGTCAAACCAACCTTTGTCTTGAGCTCTCTCTCTCTCTCTCTCTCTCTCTCTCTCTCTCTCTCTCTCTCTTTCTCTCTCTCTCTTTCTCTCTCTCTCTTTTTAAAAACTTTGTCCTAGTCCTTTTCTAATCTTAGCTAAATTGCCTTTAACTCTTTCTGAGTGATCCATATAAAAAAATTCTTCTTTTAATGCAGCACCCAGGCCTCCTTCTTTAAGGAATAACAGTAGGTCCAATTCTCCCTTATTCTGAAGGACTATCTCTGAGAGGGAGAGCAGGAATTCTTGGAGGTCAGTTAACATTTTTTCTGTTCTTTCTATATCTAAGCCAATGACAGTCTTCAATTCTCCATAAGCCTTGTGCTGCAGGGCAATGGCAGATGTCCCTATAGCTGCCCCTGCAGCACCTAAACTCAGCCCTAAGATAATTGCCAGCATAATCCCCAACTCTCTTTTGTGCCTTACTAAGTCTGTAGCATCAGACATCCTCATAAGTTCAGTACATCCTCATAAGAGTGGTATAACAATCTAGGCACTATTTGAACTAACACACAAAAGTCATGATTGTTATTTAGAACTTCTAAACTTATACAGGTTGTGATTCCTGAGGCACAGGCCCAAGAAGTGTTAGGAGTACTAACGTATGCAATGCCTTCATAGTAAGGGGATGTTACATCATTTGCAATGGAAAGCAAGCCTACCCCTACACCTACATTTGAGGGGCCTATCTTGATGGAACCCAGGGCAAACATAAAATTCTTGTTTCTAAAGCACACTCCTCAAGTGAGCATCACAGCAACCCCATCACAGCAGCCCTCCAGTCATGTATGTGATGTATTCACTTATCTGACATGGAGGTCTAGGGAGCTTTTTGAAGATCTAAGTGTCCCTCTAGGCCCCAGCCCCAGACCCAACAGCTAGTACGAGGCTGGTGAGGGCTGACACTTGATGGCTGCACCAGGTACGGTCCTTTCCAGCGAGACTCAAGTGTCTGGGCCCGGTGTCGTATGTAGACCGTGTCTCCGACTTGGAACTGGTGAGATGTCTCAGGGGTCCCCGGGGCATAAGCTGTTGCCAGCTGCAACCAGACTTCTTTCTGTATCATCTGTAGGCCTTTTAGCCTGGCATACAAATCATTATTACTATGACATGTTGGTTCAGTAACATAATCAGAGGAGCTGGGACCCCTTATAAGATCTCAAAGGGGGTAAGGCTGAATCTGGAAGGGGTATTTCTTGCTCTGAAGAGAGCAAGAGGGAAGGAGTGCCACCCAGTCTGAGCCAGTCTCCATGGTCAATTTGGTCAGGGTCTCTTTTCGAATTCTATTCATTCTCTCTTATCTCTCCTGAACTTTGAGGTCTGTAGATGCAATGTAATTCCCAATTGACCTCTAAATACCTGGCCACACCCTGGCTTACCTGGGCAACAAAGGCAGGGCTGTTGTCTGACCCGATTACCTTGGGCACTCCAAACGGGGGAAGATTTCTTCTAGTATCTTCTTGATGACTACCGAAGCCGTCTCTTGCTTGATGGGGAAAGCATCTACCCATCCTGAGAAAGTATCTACAAACACTAGGAGATATTTGTGATCATATTTTCCTGGTTTTATCTCAATGAAGTCCACTTCCCAGTAGGCCCCGGGCTGATCCCCATGGAGCTTCCTGCCAGAGTCAATTTTATTCCTGCAAACATTTACCTTTTGGTATGGTACACATTGGTGCACTATCTGCTCCACAAGATACTTGAGACCTGGGACATAATATTTAGTTTTTGAAAATGTCTGGATGAGTTTGCTTACCCCTAAGTAAATCCACTGATGCATTTGTTTTATCATAGCTTCTGCCTGTTTTTGTGGCAGGATCTTCTTTCCCGTTGAGGTGTACCAGAGTCCCTTCCTCGGCTTGGTTGGGTTGTGGAGGGCCCCTAACAGAGTCAAAATCTCTTCTTTGTTTTTAATCTCCTTGCCCTCAGATGTCAGCAGGCCCCTCTGCTGGTGGGCCATGATAAAGGCATACCTGCTGTCCATATAGATGTTAAATCTCTTTCCCAGCTCAAGGGCTTTGGTGAGGGCAGTGAGCTCTGCCCTCTGAGCAGAGGTGCCTTCTGGTAGGGCCTGAGACCAGATGACTCTGTTTTCATCTACCACTGCCACCCCAGCCCATCTTTTTCCTTCCTCTAAGAAGCTGCTCCCATTTGAGAACCAGGTGGCATCTACCCCCTCTGGTGGCTGGTCAGTCAGATCTTTATGCCACCCCTGTGCTTCAGTGAGCACCTGCTGACAGTCTTGAAAGGGGGAGGGTCTGGGTTGGGTCCAGGAGCAGGGTTGCAGGGTTCAGACTCATAGGAGCAGTCTGGGATCACAAGGAACAAGTGGGATACCTGGCCCATGCCAAGGTCCACTGTTCTTCGGGTAGTCCGTGAGTATTGTTTGCTGCTGGTAGCCCCCTGTACCCAAAGTCTTTTGCTGGACACTGGCCCATTTGGGCATAGGAGCACAAAGTGTTGGCCCCCGTATTTACAAAACACTGGGTGGGTTTCCCTTCTATCTTTGCACACAGCCAGCACTCTAGGACTGAGAGTCTTGCCTTTGGAGCCACTGGAGAGGCCTTTCTTCTTTTTCCTTGCAATAGTCACACTCATCTTTAGCCAGGAATTCTCTTCTGTTGCCAGGTACTGTCTTCCTAGTCTCTCTAACTACTGTGGCCAGTATCCTGTGTAAGTTCCTCTCCTGTCTTTTATCTCTCTTTATCTCTCTAGCTTCCTCTTTTTTCTGTCTCTTTTCTTCCCTAGCTTCCTGTTCTTTTTGCCTTTTTCCCTCTTTCTCTTCCTCAGTCTCTCTGTTATGATATCTTCTGCATCTTCCTCTACAGCTACTAGATGCTGTCCACTTATGTGCACAGACCCTGAACCACACTTCAACCTTACTTTCTCTGCAACTTGTACTAACTCTCTCAGCAACTTCTCTTGTAACCCTTCAAATTTCTGTAACTTTCTCTTCATATCTTTAGCTGATTGGTCTATGAAGGCCACAGTAACAGTGACTTTGTGTTCATCTGCTGTAGGGTCATGGGGTGTGAACTGATGGGAAGCCTCCATCAACGTTCCAAGAACGCTAAGGGGGATTCTGTCTGCCCCTGGACCATTTCCCTTACCTTAGTCAAATTGGTGGGGCGTTTTCCAGCCCCTCGGACACCCACTATTGGAGTCTGACAGTAGACCTGGTGCTCCCTACCTTCAGGGGTATTGAAGTCAACAGGCAGGAGTGAGAACCTTTCATCTGGGCCTGGACCATTCTTTCAGGCCTCTAGCAGGATTCTGTCTTTCCTCGGTGGTAAAGAGGACCTGCAACAGCTACTAACAAGCATCTCAAGTGGGCTGGTGAGAAAAAGAAGAGAGTCTAGAAAATAGAGGTCCACCGAAGAGAACAAATAGCATTTGGTCACACAGCTAAACAAGGAAGCTTTCTTGGGACGAAAAGGCCAGTGTAAAAATAAGCACAAGCCTTGTGCCTGTGAAACAGAAAGGCAAGCAGAGGGGCAGCTGGTCTGTTACTGACTGTCTCTTTGGACTTAGATTCCCCCTTAAGGAGTACCTCCCTTTAGTGTCAGCTCGGTGGCTCTGCCTCTCAAGAGACCCAGCCTCTAAAGGACACTAGGCTTCCAGTAAGAACCAAAAACAAAAGGATGGAGAGACGGTTAGGACCTGGGTGCTAGATGCCAAGTGGCTGACAAAAGAATTGTATGGCTCATCTGCTCCCTGGAGCACCTTGGTGAGAAGAAAAGCCAGATTTAGGGGGGAAGTTTCTTTTCAGGCTGTCAGACATGCCTGGCAACCTTGAGCCAAGAGACCAGGGAGAAAAGCATTTGAGCCTCTAGAGAGTTGAAAGGAGACTCGCTCAGGTGTGTGTGATCCGATTGAAGCCTTGGGTATCAGTGAGTAAGCTATAGTCAGAGATAACTGGCTCACCTGGGGCTCTCAGGACTCTTCCTGCTGCCACTCCTGAGGCAGGAGTCACAGTTGAGCTGGGCTTTCTGCATCCTATATCCAATAAGGAGATTGCTGACACTGGAGTACTGACCTTTAATACAACAGCCCTTCCCGAGCCTCTGAATCCCGGGGCTTCAGTAGCAGTCCCCACAGCCCTTCACCAAGCTGTCTCACTAGGTTAAAGGCCCATGGAGAAGAAAGCATTGATCCCGAGGTTGGCCACTGCCTTCAGTTGGAGTAAGCTGAGGAGCCCGTCCCAAGACTTTCTCCTGATATCAGCCTAGGGTAAACACAGCCAAAGCCTGCTCTGAATTCTGACTGGCAAAACGAAGTTCTTTGCAGTCTGCTGCAGATTCTCTCTGAAACTACTTTAGGGGCTCCCCACCCCCCAAACCTGGGGCATTTTGACCACAGGGGCAGGAACTGGCTGCTGCGGGGGATAAAATCAGAAGCATTCTCCATGTCAATGATGGCTAATGGAGAAGGTGACTTAATGCTGGAAACCGACTCCTCTCTTGGAATAGGGCCAGGGGATAAGGGGAGGGAGGCAGGAAAGAAAGTTCTCTTAATGAACACTCTCCTTCTGTGAGCAAGTGTTGAAGGCAGCGACTGGATTATTTTCAGGGCCAAAGGTCTCATAATAGTTTTTAAAAAATCACTAACTCTATGCTATTTTTTTGCTGCCAAAGTGTCAGCCCAGGCCGGCAGCCCCTTTGCGTTGAAATTCCTCTTGTGCCAGCTCAGTCTGAGCTGCACCACTGGCTGCGCACAGCCTGCAGCTCGCTTGCTAGTGGGCCCACATGCCTGCCACCCTCAGATTCACATTTCCATACTCTGTGCTGTCCCTTCCTTAGAAGCTGTGAATGTCTAAGCAACAGGGAGATCCTTCAGGATCCAAGGCAAAACTTTCATGTTCTGCTGAGGGAGGTAGAAGAATTCTTGTTAATTCTTGCTTCAGACAGTGTCACTCACTAACCTGGAGTCCTTCATACACGTGTGTGATGAACTGTTGACAGCAGCTAGACTGGACAAGGGGAGCAAAGGGAGGGGCATCTCTCCTTGGGGAGGAGGCTTAAGAGAGAAAGACAAAACTCCTGGGGCAGAAAACAATTTCTCTCAAGCAAATTATTTCCAAGTTAAGCACCAAGAGGACCAAGTAAAACTCTTTGACAAACAAAACAAACAGTTCCATGATTTCAAACAGTCATCAGTCCAAGTCCAAAAACGAAAAAAAAAAAAAAAGCCAAAAAGACACTCGACAATACCACAGAAAACAAACAAGACAAACAAGACCAAGACAAGCTGTCCTATATGTGATTTCCACAGATACCTGATACTTTCAGTGCCTGGCTTAAATTGCAGCTTAACCTTAGCTGCCTCTGGGTTGAGGCGGACCATTTCTGATCCTACCTCCCAATCGGAGTCTAGAGCGTCCTCCAGATTCCCTCCCTCCTGGAGCGTCCTCCAGAGCCTGTGGAGTATGACAACTAGCACGTCTGCCTGTCACAGCTGTAAGCCCCTCATGGGACCTACAGTGGCCACTGAGGGGACTCTAACCCCTCTCTGAAGGGACTCTAACCCCTCAGACAGTGGATGCGGATAACACAAGACAAAGACGAGACAATATGACACAGAGACAAAACAGAAAGTAACACAGAACACAGATTTGCTAGAGCTTACCTCCAATCTCTAGGCCAATTGTGCTCTGGGGGAGTGCAGTTCCCGGATAATGCAATGTTGTAAGACTGTGAAGTGACCTTACCTCAGGAGCTCAACCCACAGAACTTGAGAGACCGCTGCAATGGTAAGAGGTTTAATGATCCACGTACATGGGGTTGCTCATCCACGCAGGGAGAGGCAACCCCGAACCCAAAAACCACAACTTTTATTTGTTACAGAGGGCAGACTTCAGCAACAGGGTTAGCTGACCTATTCTCATTGGTGGCACACAGGACAAAGGATCTGGTCAGGTATTGGTTGGTCTGCTCAAGGGGCTGTTCTTGGCTCATTTGGTCACTTTCCTCATCCAGCCTCTCACCTGGCCTTGGAAAATCCTTGGGAAAGGGCTAAGTTGGCATGTCCCTTTGGGGTGGGGAGAAACTGGTTGGTCGGGCAGGATCAGGATGATATCTTGTGGCTGTTCTCAGGATTTACCACAGAGAGGGGTAGGGGGGGTCTTTCTGAGAACAGTTATCTTTGTTTTGTCCTAATTAGTTTGGCCTTGGTCAGTGAGGCCTGGTCATTCTTGACTACTAAAACTTTGTCACATCATTAGGCAACCCGACGTCAGCTGTACTTCTCAAAACCTTTTTTTACAACTTTGTTTCTCATATTTATGAAACTATGAAACTTTATTTCTTCAGTTTTCAGCCTCCCAATTGCGGGTAAGCCTATCCTTCCAGTTATCTAGACTAGAAACTAAAATGTAGTGGTGCGTATTCTCTTTGATATTATGTCTACGATCAACAAGCCTGGACATTCTTTAAGGGTTGCCACACAACACAGCCACCAGAACTTCAGAACGCAGCCACCTCTGATGTCTTCTACTGAGGACTGGTCCTTGGACATCTCTCTGTGTCAATTACCCATTCCCACTGTTGGTCCACTCTCAGTGAAACAACTTCAGTGACTTTAAAAACACTGTCTCAAGACACCTAGTGTGCCCTCTCTCATTCCCTCAAGGATGAAAAATAAGCTCTTCTAGGTGTGCCCCAAATCCCTCTCTCCTCTTCTTTCTTTGTTTGGAGTGTTTGTGTGGGACAATGGACCCAGGGCCTCACACCATGATAAACACATGCCACATGGACTAAGCTACATTTGCAGTCCCCACGTTTGCTCCTGGTTACCCTCTGGCCTCATTTCCTACCACCCTCGTGCATCTCTCCTTTTTGTATACACTGGAGCACAGGCTCCCCATCAGAGCCTTGTCCTTGGCTGTTCTATGCGGCAGACAGGCTTTTACCCAGATCGGCTGCTTCTGTGTGATTCTGGGCTCTCCTCAAACATACCTTCCCTGATCTATTCTCTGCACAAAATAACCAGCACCCCTGTCTCTTGCTTCTGTTTTATTTCCTATTTATAACTTTCAGAAATACCATTCAAACACATTTATGTCTATACAATGGGTCGTCCTCCTTCTAGAATATCAGTTCAATGAATCCGCCGAGTAGATTTTTACCCCTTGTGCTCTGTACCAGGAGTTTTATAATGCTGGTCGTTCACATGCTTAACCATATGCGAGTCTTAGCTTCCCACAGGCTAAGTTAGTACTAGTTAATGGGTTAAAGTAGTATCCGGAGTGGAGTCTATTAATTGAAGATTTATTTTGGTTGTCATACTGTGGGCTTGTCTGTACTCTTCTGTTTTCTTTGTTAAACTGTAAAATCAAAGGCAGTGGACAGGAGAGGCATAGAGATTAACTAATGCACGTGAGGTTACGACCCTTCTAGAAAGAGACTCTTTTTTATATAAATTTTTATTATTATTTTTGAAAATAACCATCAGGTTTTTATTTTTTCTCTTTCATTTAAAATAGATTTTTTCTCATATACCATATTCTGATTAGTTTCCCCTCCCTGTCCTCCTCCTAGCTCCTCCCCACCTTCCTGCCTCTCCAGAATCACTCCCTTTCTGGAAAGAGATCTGTGAAAATGTGCATACATGCTATTTTCTTAATAGGTAATTGTTATTAACGTTTGTCATAAGATTAATGAATGAATATAAATAAAATTAAAATAATGAAAGAGTCAAAGTATGAAATAGTTCTGAATTTAATTCTTAAAGGTATTAAATAGTTTGCCCACCACAGGCAACTGTGCAGTTTTCAAGCAATCTGTAGTTATTTACATGCACACATTTAATGTTTCACTAATTTTCATGTCGATTCCTCTATGATACTATGGTGTGCTTTGCTTAAAATGTGTGATGTTATATGGATATTTTCATCCCCTCTAAGAAGGGAAAGTGAATTTCTGAGACAAGTTGATGTTTTAATTAATTTATTTTCCCATACAAGTTGTTTTCTTTTGCTGAAGCTGCAGAGGGCACTGCAGTTCTTCCAGAACAACCATGACACGCGGGCGATGCTCTTGTGGGACACAAGTCTAAGGTTGTGGAGAAAATTACTGTATCAATATATATAATATAATATCTTAATGTTAATATATTAATTATATACATATTTACAATATTTGTGCTCATGTATTTTATACATTGCATATACATTTAAAGGTGTATAACATGCTCGTACCTTGAATAGGAGTAATTTTGGTTATAAATTATCATTTCTATGTTCCGAAGCATAATTCTTGTCTAGCCAGGAGACATCCATTTGTTATGATCTCAGGTATGATATTGCTTTCATTTTGGGCATGATTAAGCATGATTCTGTGACCCGAGTCAGTGTAACTTGTCCATTTCACAAACTGGAGAATCATTTATCTCTGCCAGACTTCATTCTTTTCATCAACAACATGGAGAGGGGCACACTGGATGATGAGGCGGACCTGACCATGTGGTTTTGGGGAGGACTATGGAAGGTTTTTGGAACATTGGGCTAGAAAAGCCATTGAATGTTGAGAGCTCTGTAGGCACTCTGTAGGAACTTGGAAGGTAAGAAAGTCGAGAGCAGAGAGAAAGACCTTGGAACATGTGGTTGTAAATGAGATGGAGATCAACTCCCTTCCCTCAGCGCTCAGGGAAGAGGAGACAGAAGGAATAAGGAGACAGAGGGAGTGGAGGACATGGCCCTCTAAAATAACTGAGCAAAGCTCATGTGAACTCATGGAGACAGAAGCATCAACTACAGGGCGGGCATTGGTCTGCACCAGGTCACCGGTGTATATACTATAGCCGCCAGCTTACTTTGATGGGAATCTTGAATATGCAAATGAGTGAGTGTCTGACTCTTATGTTGGTTCTCCGGCTCTTTTATTTCTCTGGCGGCTTGTCTTGTCCAACTTCGATTTGATGGTTTTCATTTTATCGTGTAGTATTTTATTTTGTCATTCATTATGTTTTGTCATTAAAAAAGTGGGTGGGGCGGGGACTGGAGAGATGACTCAGTGTACATGTATGTGTATATCTTAAAAATTTTAAAAAAGGGAGAAAGTTGAGGGCAGTACAGATGGTGGAGGCCTGGCTTGTGAAGTTTCAGAGGGAAGAGTCTGTTGTGCAGTTTGTGTGTAAAGTCTGTGGTTATCTGGACCTGAAGAATCAGCTCTGATGAATGAGAGACCTAGAACACTAAACTGAAAAGCTTGCTTTGCTGGGACAATGGATGCTGGTCAGCTAGTGCTGAAGAATCAGCTTAAGAAGAGGCCAGCACCACTGAGGTGAAGTCTTCTGGGAAGTGTTTCCTCCGGGTCAGCACACAGAAGCTGTGTTCGCACATGGCCATGGTTGTACCTCCTGCTGGCAGCTAAACTCGGTAGTGTAAGACCGAGTTTAGACAGGTAGTGTAAAACCTGGTGGTACTGGTTTTGAAGGTAGGAAGGGGTCATGGAGAACAGCTGGGACTTGGTACTGTGTGGCAGGGATGGAGTCCCTGAATGTAGCCAAGAGAGGGTACTGGAGAAGGTGCAGTCCAGGTGCAGCAAGACTCCAGTATCTTGGAGCTGCCAGTACCATGGGGTGACTACTAGGAACAGTAGCCAGCAGCAATTGAGTGGAGCCACCTAGAGTCTAAAAGACAAGATATGTATACTGAAGACGTGGGGCTGGAGAACTGACCAGAGGAAAGCCCTTTAGAGGAGCCAGAAGACCAGGAGTGGATCCCAGATATTGGATATTGAGTTATTTACATGTTAGAGTTTAATTTTTGCTTTGCATCGATTGTGACTGTGCCCTGGTTCTTCTCTCTTGAAATTGGGAAGTATTGTTTATTTGTTTTTGACTTTTTAGGAGCCCATGGTTCAGAGTCTTTCAGTTTTAAGAGACTTTCATACTTTGAAACAGATTTTGACGTTTTTAAGGAGACAGAAAATTTAAAGTGTTTAAATTTGTAAGACTGTGGGATGTTTTAAGTTTGCAATGTGTCCTTGGAGTATGTGTCTTTCTTGGCCCTGTTTTATTACAGCTCCCATGATTCCTGTTTGACAGGAGGTGAAGAAACTATACTAGAGGTTCCCACTGCCATGATGGTCTACCTTGCTACGGGCCAGAATTTATGGACACAAGGACATGTACTTAAATTTCCAAAACTCTAAGCTAAAATACACCCCTCGCCTTAAGTTTAGGGTTCTGTCAGGTATTTTGGCAACAGCTCTGCAAAAGTAGTTAGGATAAGTGAGTAATAAGAAATCTCTGAGATGCATGTATGATAACTCTGGCTGTCCTATAGTTTTACTTTTAGGATCCATGAAGGGTCTTCTGTGTGCAATTGGCAGAGCATAGTGACAATCAGGACACAACTTTCCATTGTCCTTGGTGGGTGAGAGTGATTATAATGTTTCGCCTGTGTGTGTGTGTGTGTGTGTGTGTGTGTGTGTGTGTGTAGAGAGAGAGAGAGAGAGAGAGACAGAGACAGAGACAGAGAGATAGAGAGATATGGAGTGTGTGTTTCAATTTAATTTAATTTTATAGCTATACATGTACATACCCTACTATATGACTATACATTAAACCTTTATAATAAAGCAATTACATTTGTTGAATTATGAGTCCTATTCAGCAGTGAAGCATCTGAGTTTCATAACTTATATTTCTCTAAGTTTATGTGTTTGGTTAGAAGTTTGAACACTCCAAACATTTTTGTGAAATTTGCTTGGTATTCAGAATAATAATGATGCAGATTTATTTGACAATCCATAGTACACCATGCTACAGCAAAAATTGGAGTCTTGGAGTTCAGTGTCTGGTTCTTTGTTGTTGCTGTTTGTTTCTTTACGTTTTCCAGTTTCTTCCCGGCAGGTTTGTAATTTGGACTTTCTCATTGTTTCTGAGCTACCTGGTTTCTTCTGAGAAACTATGGGAGTGCTCCCCGAGATCGAAAGACAACCAAAGACCCTCTGAAAGCAACTCGTTCTTATGTTCCCACGGATCCTTTTTCTTTCTGTAAGAGATGAAGACTAGTAACTCAGTGCTATTTAGATGCTATGAATCTGTGATTAGAACGTTAATTCGTCACAGCTCATTAGGAGACGTGAAAGTGGGTTCCCCTGAGAGATGGGAATGAGGAGAAGATGGGGAGGAAATGTCAGGTGGAGGTGTCTATGTTTTGTTTTAAGATTTTAAACACTACTTGACCGGTACTGGGAACACGTAATGTCTCATTAACATAGAACCTCACTTACAAAATGAAATCACAGACCCTGAAGCTGTGCGTTCATCCCTGCGTGACTGTCTATTGAACAGATGGAGAGCCACTACAAGGAAACCATCCGAGCGGGGCTGGCTTCCGGTAAAACCATCCTGGAGCGAAGGGATCCCGGAGCGCATGGAAATGCATGCACTTGGTACCAGGGGTACTGTCAGCCATAAGCTAACCCCTGGGGTAGGCATGACTTGTCTGAAGAAAATGGGGGTGAGGGTGGACCTCAGACAGCACCAAAGTTGATAAAATAAGAAGTAAAGGAGTTAATACAGCTGCTTCCTCACGCTGATCTCCCATGTTGCTTCTAGAAACCCGTGTGGTGGACCGGACTCTTTTCTGTCTAGAAGAGAACAAAAACAGAAAGCGTGGAATTCTCAGGTTTCCTAAATGTGTGCGGAATTGTCTCTGAACCCTGTTTACCTTTGTGAGAACAACAGAAACAGGATTCTCTATAAAGAAGCCGGAATTCGCTTTCTGTCTGGGTTACCTTCTCTCCCTGCCCTTCTTTGACTCCGACTTTGCTGTGTACACTAGGCTGATGCTGAGTGCGAAGCTGGCCACAATTTCATCCTGGTTTACGGCGAGAGATGGCAGAAAGGCAGACAAGAATAAATCCCTCCTGTCCATCACATGGTACAACTTTCTGTGAATGTCTTCCTTGTAGAGGCTGAGCTCTGAGCAATCATCTTCCTTGGCAGGTCTGCAGCCAGGAGGAATACACCGAAGGGATCTGCAGTCAGGAGAAACGGAGCGCTGCTCCCTGCTTTGTGTGTGGAACAGGCCGCCAAGTCGTTCACAGAGCTGCTGCTGCTGCTGCTGCTGTTAGAGAAGGCAGCTCTAGGTGGGTTAAAGCAGTTTCCATTAGTCCAGCCTTTCCCAGAACCAAGTTGTTTGAAACGGTCTTACATTTTTATTTTCCTTCAAGGTTACATCGATACACTAATAAAGATCATGAGATATCTAATTATGCTTTGGTCAGACTTAATTCTTTGGCTGCTCTCCTTGTTAAACCTGTTGAAGGAGTCAAAATGCATTTCACCAACCACATAAAGCCCGCTCGAGGCACAGAAGAGGCGAATTGTTAACTTTTCTCTCTGTAAACCACGATGTCAGCCAGCATTGTGTCCAGCAGCAACTTAGGGTACCCAACAAAGTGTGACCAAAGTCAAGGGTGGGTAGCAAGAGAATGTAGCCCGGACGAGATCTTGCTCAGCTGTATTCAGAGGTGCAAGCCTGTGTTTTCAGAAGTTTCTGAGGCAGGCAGATCGTATATTACTGTGTAACAAATGCAGTGTTAGCCTGGGCTACTTGGTGATGTGGGTCTCTTAAGAAACAAAGTTGGCAGGAGGGGGTCTGGGGGGAGGGGGTGTGAATATTATGCAAATAAATTTAAGAAATTATCAAAGAATTAATAAGAATATGAAAGTTAATAATAATAGGATAAAAATAATAAAAGTAAAAGGTTAAGAGGAGGCTGGTGATACAGAGCTCTTGCCTAAAGTCAGTGAAAGGTTATCATCTTCTCCAGATTCAATCCCACTGCTACGTGAAAGGAAAGCTCTCTTTCCTACTTTTACAGTTAATAACAGACTGGACTAAGGTTTGATTTACAGTTTTATTGCATGTAGGGTTGTGTTCTTTCCTCAAGTACGCATGCATGTGCCTGTATGTGTGCACACTCACAAGCACACACATTTAAAATTTGGACTATGTAATGTTGAAACCGGAATGTGCTTTTAACCTGATTGCTGTATGCTTTCCTTTCTTTTTTCTTTTTCTGTAAAGGCCAAGTTTACATTGTTTTAAAATCCTTGTGCTTGCCAGGCATTTTCTCCTAAGATGTGAAGTTCTTGGAGATGGTTTTAACTACTAGGTAGCAAAAGTTAAGTAACCTTTTATAAGTTTTTTATTTTATGTCTCACATCCACTTTCTCTCTCTCTCTCTCTGTCTGTGGATTGCATTTATTCATTTTCTTTTCCTTTTTTAATTGGATTTTTAAAATTTACATTTCAAATGTTATCCCCTTTCGGAGTTTCCCATCCATAAACCCTCTACCCCCTGCCCCTCCCCCTTCATCTATCCATCCACCCACCCCTTCCTGCTTTCCTGTTGTGACACTTCCCTACACAGTGGGGTCCAGCCTTGGCAGGACCAAGGGCTTCTCCTTCCGTTGGTGCCCAACAAAGACATCCTCTGCTACATATGCAGCTGAAGCCATGGGTCTATCCATGTGTAGTCTTTGGATGGTGGTTTAGTCACTGGGAGCTCTAGTTGGTTGATATTGTTGTTCTTATGGGGTTGCAAACCCCTTCAGTTCCTTCAATCCTTTCTCTAATTCCTCCATTGGGGACCCCATTCTCAGATCAATGGTTGGCTGTGAGCATCTGCCTCTGTATTTGTCCTGCTCTGGCAGAGTCTCTCAGGAGACAGCTACATCAGGCTCCTGTCAGCATGTACTTCTTGGCATCAGCAATATTATCTGGGTTTGGTGGTTATATGTGTATGGGGTGGATACCCAGGTGGGGCAGTCTCTGGATGGCATTTCCTTCAGTCTCTGCTCAAAACTTTGTCTCCATATTTCCTCCTATTAATATTTTTGTTTCCCCTTTTAAGAAGGAGTGAAGCATCTGCACTTTGGTTGTCCTTCCTCTAGAGTGGTCTGTGGATTGTATCTTGGGTAATTCGAGCTTTTGGGCTAATATCCACTTATCAGTGAGTACATACTCTGTGGTGTGTGTGTGTGTGTGTGTGTATGTGTGTGTGTGTGTGTGTGTGTGTGTTTTGTGATTGGGTTACCTCACTCAGGATATTTTCCAGTTCCATCCATTTGCCTATGAATTTCATAAAGTCATTGTTTTTGATAGCTGAGTAAATGTGCCACATTTTCTGTATCCATTCCTCTGTTGAAGGGCATCTGGGTTCTTT